>NC_092865.1:32617827-32620980 GCF_032062135.1 Pyxicephalus adspersus | reverse complement strand
AATTGCCTACACCAGCTCATGAAATAGCCTTTGAGTCAATTGTCAAATTACTTTTGAGCCCCTGAAATGAAGTGCTTGTGTAAAAAAAAAAAAAAAAGGCTTTAGTTCCTCACATTTTTATGCAATCTTTTTGTTCAACCCACTAAATTGAAGCTGAAAGTTTGCAGTTCAACTGCATCAGAGTTGTTTCATTTAAATTTATTGTGGTAATGTAAAGAAACCAAAATTAGAAAAAAATTGTCTCTATCCAAATATTTATGGACCTAACTGTATTTGCATGATCTCGCATCTCAGTTGATGCTATTAGTTATCACGTGTCTTACTGCCAGTGCAGTTTGGGACAATAGGTTCTGGCAGCACTGATAAGTGCAGTATTACTAAGATTTGTGAGACTTCCTTTTTGAGCTGTGCACAATAAAATCCTGTCTAGAGATGTGTCATATGCATTGTTGGCTGAGGAAGAGGAGACATACTTCAAATAGTACTTCTCAAAACATACTAGAGAATAGTTGCTAGACCTAATTATCCTGGTATATAATTTTGTGTCTCAAGGAATGTTTTGTAGTCAGAAATTTAAGTTTTTATCAAATAGTTACTGCAGCAGCTGGTCTACGTGGGACCCAGCTGGCGTGCTTCTTGGTCATATGACTATCATGATAGCCAATTGTAGAAAACCACATTTGTTTTCAAACACAAAACTGCCAGTTATATCTTTCACAATGCCTTTTACAAAGATTAGCATAGGCCAGAAGGCGGCACAATACATGACAACAAGCCTATAAAGTGAAACTAAATCCAGACAAATCAGCATTCCATTGCAGGATGCCACCATTTTCCTTCTCTTCTTATTCCCAGATACAATCTTCAGTCATCTTAACTGGCCATGCCGGGATGACATGATATGCGGATGACATAACACACAGACACATACAAGGGAAGCTGGGATTGTTGAGTTTTCCTGGCAACCAAAGCTGAAGCTGCACATGTGCACCTCAGCTTTGTCACCAGAAATCCAGTGTGGTCAGGCAGGTAAAACAGATTATGGCAGAAGATACATCACCTGTCTCATCATCACCTGTCTCAAGTACATCACAAGCTGTCCAAGGCTGGAGAGGATACACATTCATCAGTGAAGCTGGGTGATCCAGCAAACTTGGAATGGATCTGGTCCAGGATTCTAAACATTTGCTAGCAAAAAGCAAATGACTTTGAAATCTATTCCAGATTAGCTGGATCACCTAGCTTCACTGATGAAAGTGTATCCTCTCCAGCCTTAAAAAGCTTTATTAAATCCGGGCATGGAAAAAATAAAAATATTTAAATTAAAGCTAGTGGACAATCTTTAGTATGCTGTTCATGTGCCTTTCAACCTATCCTTACTTGTCTTGCTTTAAAAAGCAGAAAACTTGTTACAATAGAATAACAGCTCAAACAAAATTAGCATACATTTTGCTCTCTATTTAGTAGAAAAAAATGCTCTGTAAATTCTGTGTAACGTGAACACCCTGCATTGACCGCTTTTTTAAAAAAACGGATCACAGATAGACTATGAGAATATGAAACATATGTAAAACCTTGATTTGAAAATTTTTGAAAACAAGAGCTTTTAAAACTAAATGAGATATGATATATATTCCCTTACATTTATTAGAACTGAGAAAGCTACTTGGATAAACTTCAAAACATCTTCAACAACACAGAACATGTCTAGTTTCTTCCACAAGAGTCATCAGATAAGATATAAAAAGCACCAATACATCAATTCATTTACAGTGCTTTCTTCTTAGGTAAATAGATTTGTTAATTATCAGTGTGGGCACGTAACAGTAACAGATAAATAAGTAGATGACTTAAGTAGTATGTTTAGTGCTGCTTCATTTCCCTTCCATGTCAACTTCTTATATTATACTTTTAAAAATTATAATATATATATTTATATTATATATGTACTCTTAAAAAGAACACTTTTATGTTTAAAATATTAAATTACTGTGACTACTTTAACAGCAAAACTTTAGAAACAGACTTGACACAATTTACCATGTGACAAATGATATGTAAAGTTATTATTTCCTGCAACTTGGTTCAAATGTTAGGCATAAGTCATTGTCTTTAATTGTGCTTCACTTTGCACTCTTTTCACTCTATTCTGTGTATACTGTTACATTTATCACTGTACTGTTGCATGATCACATTATCACATGTATGCAGAGATGTATGTACGTCCTGTACTTGCAGAAATCACTGCCCATTGTCACAGTTTGCATTTCTACCAAGTGCTAAAACGCTTGTAGAATCGCGGTAAAACGCGGATAAACGCGGCATAGACGTTTTTCAGCTTTTTCCAGCATTTAAAAAAAAGTTTTAAAACGTTAAAATAAGTGCATAAAAACGCATACGTTACAACATGTAAACGGAACGTTTACATGCCTTTTTACAAAACGTCCATGTAGACCCAGCCTTAGGCTGCAGTCAGTTGTAAAATGTAAATAATATCAACAACTATGACCCGAAATATTTAGACGTTTACATTCTTTAAATGGATTTCAGGATCTACTATCTTATAGCTTTATCTTCTTTTACAAAGTGTACGGTACATAATATAAATAATATATATATATATATATTTATATATATCTATTGTGACAGAGTGTCCCAAAAATGTCAGGGAAAGTGCATTAAAGGCTTCAGGGAAAGAGAGTAATAGTAAATGTATAGGTTTTTAGGAAGAAACCAGGTTCATTAGGGCCCTGGAGCCGGCCAAGGGAAGTGAAGAGTGGGTTCCCTGGCCCAACTTAATCCTGATTTGGGTTATATCCACCTGCACTCAGGTGCAAAGGGGAGATGTGATCATCAAGAGGCTGAGTGAATTGATCAGCAAAGAGGCTGAGAGAGGCCGAGTGGATTCTAGGCTGAGAGAGAGCCCAAGTGGATTTCAGGCTGAGAGAGAGCAAAAGTGGATTCCAGGCTGAGAGAGAGCCCGAGTGGATTCCAGGCTGAGAGAGAGCCCGAGTGAATTCCACGCTGAGAGAGAGCCAGAGTGGATTCCAGGCTGAGAGGGAGCCAGAGTGTTCTAGGCTGAGAGAGAGTCAGAGGGATCCAGGAAAGCCAGCGGCCAAACAGTACTACAAAACTGTGAATGACATAGTGAAT
>NC_092865.1:32615095-32617380 GCF_032062135.1 Pyxicephalus adspersus | reverse complement strand
ATGAATTATCATTCTATTCTTTTTCTTTCATTAGATTCTACGCATGCATCGTCACATATTTAACCATCTGATAGTATTTCTTTTTATCCATTTATCCAATGGTTTTATCCAATGTTTCCACCTAAAAATTGACAAACCTTTTATCTATCACCGCACATCATATACTTACCTCAATATCATAACAGCCAGGTTCTAAACTATTCATATTTAAGGATATACCTTTAACCTAATCACTATTTTATCCGCAGACATTACATACACCACAACTTCTTATATGTTGTATTTTATTTTTTACTTGCATTAATATTGAATATGTGTCTTGATGCATAGATAGATACTTACCTCTCTTCATTGGCAATCCGGCAATTTGGGTGTGGGTAAAAATCAATACACTCTAGCATGTAATCATTGTATGCTGTATTTTTGGTTTGGAAAATACAACCTATTGTTGCAGACTGATGATACAGTCATTTAAATTCTTTTTTTTTTTTTCTTATTTATCCACACATAGCACCCCATAATGACAAAGTGAAAATGGGATTTTAGACATTTATGTAAATTTAATAAAATAACTGAAATTTAACATTTACATATACTTATTCAGACATTTTACTTAGTACTTAGTTGAAGCACCTTTGGCAGTAATTACAGTCTGGAGTCTATTTGGATATGATGCAACAAGCTTTGCACGCCTGGATTGGGGGATTTTCTGCCATTCTTCTTTGCAAATACCCGCAAGCTTATTAAGTTGGATGGGGACCATTGGTGGACAGCTATTTTCAGGTCTCTCTGGAGATTTTGTGGCTTGGACACTCTAGGACAGGGGTGTCAAACTCTGGTCCGCGGGCCAAATCTGGCCCGCAAGGTCCTTTTTTTTGGCCCCTCAAAGAATTGTGAAAATGAATTACATCTGGCCCGCCCATCCGCTACTACATATTGCAGAGTGATGCCACTACTACAACTCCTGGCATCACTCATGTCACTGAGTGGCCCCGCATTGTTGTTCTGTTCTACTGAGTGTTCCATAGACGTAAGTAATGCCGGAAATTGTAGACTCGGCATCACTTACGTCTATGTGACAGGTGAGATATCTCTGCCCTTCTCTGCTCCCCTCTCACACATCACAGGCGCCCAGCTGTTACCTCTTCTAAAGCTTTTTTAGGGGACCCACAGGAAATCCCAGCCAATCAGCAAAAGGGACGGGTTTCAGCATTCTACGATTTCCAGGATAACATCAGCTGGGACATCTGGCGTTTAGGGGTTGCTAGGAGACACTTATTCGAGATTCCAAACTTTACTTTTAAATGTAATAATTTTCAGTCAGTGTTGAACTGTATGCAGCCTGAGCATTAGAACGATAAATTCCATTATTCCAGTCATACATTGTAACTGTAGTTCTGCATGCAAATGATGGAAGCAGCACAGCAGTTGAATCTTCTATATCAGGCTGTACCAGCAGCAGGAAAACAATGGGTTAAATCATCCCAACTGTATTTCCTATGATTGTAGTCTATGCCTGGGAGGATTTACAGTCAGTATTTGGCTGAGGAGCTATTATAGTATGCTGGAACATGCACAGAGAATCTCCATACATTTTCTTACAAATGGCAGGATTCACATGAATCTCTGTTACTACCTCACATCATCATTTTCAATACATGCCTTTCATACCGGTAGACTATATTCCTGTAGACCGATCATGTGACACAAAGCCCAGGCAATGATCACATGGTGCCTTACTACGAGGGGCATCGTGTTTGTTTCAATCCATTTTAGAGATTTCATAGTGTAATTTGTCAGACAAATTTGTGATGTGAGAGAATGAACAACACACAGGGTGCATATATAGATAGAAATTAAGTCTTTTCAACCCTAAAGTGTGTGTGTAGAGGGGTTTGTTTTTGTTAGTTATGGATGAAGTAGTAAAGCAGGGGTGCCCAAAACCTGTTTACCAGCAGCCAGTCTGCACGTCTAAAGGGATGCTGGGAATGTCTTTCTGCGTAACAAGGTGTGTTTGTAACAGTGGGGAGGGAGGCAGAGAGGCTACAAATAGAGAAAGAGGCATAAGATTTTTTTTTTTAAATAACATTTAACTTTCTCAATTATAGGCTTGTTTCAAATAGAATGTTATAAAAAAACCTCCTTGTTTACATATGAAAATGTTTTATATCTAATGTAGGGAAATGCAGCAGCTACTGGCAAGTTTCAATATTCAAAATAAATACCAATAAAATTACATTAATTGAGGCATCAGTATATGTTTTTAAATATTTATTTCAATATTA
>NC_092865.1:32608584-32611997 GCF_032062135.1 Pyxicephalus adspersus | reverse complement strand
GTTTTGCTGGATCACCCAGCTTCACTGATGAAAGTTTATCTTCTCCAGCCTTGGAGAGCTTTATTAAATCAGGCCCATTGTATGTATGAATTATTTTTAAAAATATTTTTATTTAGTCTAAAAAAAAATAAAGTAATATACAAATTTTCTATTTTCATTTTAAACTGGTGGACAAAGCTATAGTATTCTGATCATGTACTTTTCAGCCTCTCCTTGCTTGTTTTGCTGAGACCAACAGCTCAAACTAAAATCTGCCAACACACAACTAAAATGAGACTAATGACCTCTGCTCTCTGTTTAGAAAAAAAAACAATGCTCTGTAAATTATGTGTAATAAGAACACCCTGCACTGACAGCCTATTTAAAAACACAAATTTTTTATTGATTTAACTACCGTACTTTAGGAGAACAACTTCAACAACAGAGACTGGATATAATTTACCTTGTGTTAGCCATATGATATCAAATTGTTAAGTCACTGATCATGTACTTCAGTAACAAAAATATAAGCTACACAAATTTTTTAATGTAATTTTTTAATGCAAAGTTGATTAAAATGCTAAGCATACTTACAGAGTAATATATAAAGTCGATGTCACAAAAAAATCATTACTAAGCAGGTGATAGTACTCTAGTATTAGAAAGTTATTATGGATTTTTGTCTATCCAAAGATTACTGCAATATTCGTAACTCTCAAATATCTGTAACTTGGAAGTATTAAAAATTCCCACCAATACCAAAACCTCAAAATGTAAGAAGAAAATAGGGAGATGATTCAGACACACACACAGATCATGTCAGCATCATACGGGCTACAGCATTTTGTGCAAAGGAGCAGTGCACATACATCCATGGACATTTGTATTGTAAGAAAAATAATTAGGAGAAGTTTAAACATTTAAACAAAGAAGCATTAGTTTGCAGCATATTTTAAGAAGCAAAGCACTATAAAATTACATTTAATCAAAACATTTTGACCAGAGTAAAAATAACAAAAACACACTGTTCATTATCTTGTTTAAATAGTCTTTGTTGATAAACACAAGAAAAGACAAGTTTTGTAAGATTTGAATAAACATTTTAAATATTAAAATATATCTAAATGCATAGAACTATACGCATTATTAATAAATATATGGAGTTTGGGTTATATTTTTTTTTTACTTTTTTTATGGAGTCTTTTTTTTAATTAAATAAATTTGTGGTCAATGTAAATGCAATGTAAATAATATCAACAACCATGATCCAAAATCTGATCTGACAACATTACACATTCAACTTCTAATGTTGCTTTTAAATTTCAAATTCTTAAGATGAAGTCATTGGGTTGGGATTGCAGGCCTGCTTCCAATTCAATTGGATTTCTTGAGCGTGGCGCAGGTCTCCCATTTTCTTGGTTCTTTCCCTCCAGCTACCTTGCCTCTCACCAGTTTTAAATCCCTTTGTTTGGGCAAATGATGCTTGACATGCACTTTCTGCTGTTTACTCTATTAATTCTCTTCAATAGGACTCTTTCCCTTCTTTCTCTCTGTACCACTCTCCAGATGGTACAGAATGCCAGAGAAATTTAATTTTAATTGTACATCTGTATCAAGGTTGTGCTGGAGGTTTGGGAAGTCCAATGGCACTATGTTACACTTCTTTTGGTCTTGCCCATTATTGCATGATTAATGGTCTACTGTTAGAGACATTCTGTCAGAAACTGTAAGTATGTCAAGTCTCAGATGACCCTGCTTTCTTTTTGCTTTCTTTATTTTTCTTTAATAATGAATGGCCCCTTAAAAGCTGGACATGTGAATAAAAACAGTTTTGGGGCAGCACCTCCTAACAGGTGACGTGGGATTACCTGGGGTGTGGATGGCTAAGCGTCTCCGATCTTCACCAGAGCACCCTCAAGGGATGATGGGCCGGTGACCCTAACGGCCACCGGACTACTTCACTGCAAGGAGAATGCCAGGTCGGGGTCCCAGACTTTCCCCACCAGGGGTGAGCGGGACAGAGGGCTCTGGTGTAGGGACAGCACAGATCAGGTATTCAGTTGGATGACAGCAGGAGGAAAGGTTCAGGCAAACCGATGGTCAGGACAGGCAGCAAATAAGAGTAGTCCAGGTACAAGCACAGGTCAAGGCAGGCAGCAGACAAGCGTAGTTTAGGTACAAGCACTGGTCAGGGCAGGCAGCAAACAAGCATGGTCCAAGTCAAGCACAGGTCAGGGCAGGAAGCAGACAAACGTGGTCCAGGTCCAGGCACAGGTAAGGAATCCAAATAGGCACGAAATGGCAGAGTGTGACTGAGTAACTCTCAAGTAACAAGGCTGAGAATCCAGCAACCATAGCCTGGGATCAGGGAGGAATAAATAAGGCTAGCAGCCAATAGCAGGACAAGGTTCGAACCAGCAACTTCTCTGCTCATTGGCTGCTGCCCTTTTCCTGAAATCCCCTTCAGCTGTGAACAGCCTCAGAGAAAGTGCAGGGGAAGCTAAAAAGGCACATCTTTGCACAGCTAAAAGAAGACTGAGGATGCTGCAGACTGCTAGACAGATGATCTGGGGGCGTAGTGGTAACAAACAGTAAATTATATTCTGTCTATGAAGGACCCTAACTCTAGTTTACATGGTCACAGAGAGAAGCTCTTGAATGTATGGTCTTCCTGAATGCAATTCTAGGTATATCCTAAATAGAAATGCGACCTAGACCTTTCATAACCAGACCCTTCATAAGTAGTTGGGGAGGTCTATTTCCAACATTATTTTTTATTAATGATTTTCAGTTTTGGGTTTTGTTCATATGTTGCTTAGATCTTGTAATACTGGGTATTCTGTATATGTTCTTGTCAGGGTTTTTACTTTCCAGCAGGAACAGGATGGAGACCAGCATTGGCAGCATACCCTAAACAGCCTGAAAGTCAGAGAGTTAGACATGTTTATTTTGAAGTGTATGCATACAAGTAACAGCAAACAATAGTGATAACTGCAACAACCCTTAAACATACAGTGACAACATGCTATATACAACTATATACAACAAACTCAGAAAAACTGGAACAGAGCACCATTTTATAAGATGTGCATATGTTTGTGAAAAAGTTGTTTTTATCAAGTATTGTATGATAAAGATCAGAAATCCTTTCCTGATAGACAATTTAAATCTTCACCTTTAGATTTTTCTGGATATACTGCTCAAGATTTTAAGGTATTGAAGGAGTTAATGCAATTTCTTCAGGAAAATGAGTCGGTTACCTATGGGAATAATAATATTTCCAATGAGGAAGATTCTGAGGAGACCTCAGTCTGAGGTTTAAAAGTCATCCCTAGATCAACACGTTTCCCTGATTCGCACCTGAGTTCAACTGTTGCCACTTTTGTCCAAAAGTTAATTGAAGCAGTTAAAAATATGAATTTCACCAGTGCTGC
>NC_092865.1:32591420-32607336 GCF_032062135.1 Pyxicephalus adspersus | reverse complement strand
GGTCTACAATTTAAAAAAAAATTTCATGAAAAACAGTGGATCACTTTTGGTACAGAAATCTAGACCTCAGTGTAACGCTTAGGTGGTTAAAGCTTTGAAAAGTTTACAAATTCTGGTATCATTATCAACCCTGCAGATAAAGGTGGCAATTTTGTATATGAACAAATATGAACAAATGTCTTCAAACAATTTAAGAAATAAGGACTGGTATCAACCTATCTCATTTAGGGAATTAACTAAGTTTAATGAGGAACTTAAATATTTGTATATATTTGTTCATTTCTGGTGGTAGGGACGAATGATGAACAAAAGTTTACATTTTTGAACAACCAAAATCCTAAAATACCAACCTTCAGGTTCTCTCTCAATTTAATCTCAGGAGACACTCAGGGATAGTTATGACAGGTAATGGTTATAATGGATTTCAGTGTGGTGACAGCTTCCTCAAGACCAAGAATCCTGGTCAGAGTTCAGATGCTATATGTTTCGAGATGCTACATGCTGGTGCAACCAGTGTATCAGTGGGGATTAGGGATGAGCGAGCAGAATTTTAAAATTCGATCTCACGACGAAGCAGGCCGTTCTCGCTTACCAAACATGTAAGCGAGAACAGCCTGTGTAAATTCAATGGTCGAGATCGAAATTTTTGGAACCTGCAAGAGCAATCAGGGGAGCGGAGCTGACAGCTCCACTCCCCTGATTGCTCTTGCAGCCCTCTAGTATGTGTTCTTGAATAGAGATTCTCTATCCATTTCTCACTCCTATTGATGAGCACAGCCGCGGGACTTACACAGTGTGAGCACTGTGGCTCATCAATGAATGCAGTGGTGTGAATAATCACAGGATGATTCCCACGGCTGCATTCATTCATGATGAGCATAGTCGCTGGACTCACACTAACAGGATGAGTACCGCAGCTGCATTGATAAATGCAACCGTGAGAATCCTCCTGTGCGCGATCCTCGGGCACTAGAGGTTAAATGAGGGCTTGCCCTAATTTAACTTCTTGTGCCCGGGGATCGCGCACAGGAGGATTGCCACAGCTGCATTGCAGTTCACCGAAATTTCACAGACCAATCGGAAATTTTCCTTTCTCAAAGGCATTCTCGCTCATCCCTAGTGGGGATGGCCTAGTGGTTCGGCCTCCAGCAGCTGCATGGCAACTGCTATTCTCACCCTTGTTCTGAACAAGCCCTCTCCATCCTGCTTTCCCCTATCTTCAGTCAATATGGGTTACCAGCCTGATTAAATCATTGAGGGAGTCCAGAATACCCACTCAGGCTAGTTCATCCTTCAGACTAAGATAAGGCAATTCTAAATTTATGCTTGAGAGCCACATTATTCCATTGGGTTTCAAAACTCCATCTGTGCAAGTCGTAAATATTTTCCTCTACCGGTCATCACCCTTGTTAAAGTCTGCACAGGAATGCTTCACCTAGGATCTTTATACAGTTCCACCATTAGACAGAGCCTCGTCCCCATATTCTACCAGTTTGAAGGTCCATGCCTGGGGCTCCCCCTGAAAGAGCACGGTGACAGTGCCCACATTGGTTTATTTGTCTGCAAAGGATCTTAGCAGCAATGATAAAGATAACTGACAGGATTTGCGTAAGGCCCTGAATTGACTTGTATCCCCAGTGAATCAATAAGGGAGTGGAATCTTGGGTTTAGGTGCAGATGAAATGAAGGGCCCCAGCTGCACTGACTGGCCTGATGGTTAGGCTTGAACAGACAGACAGTTTAATAATCTGCTTACATATTACCTCAAGTGGTGAGCTGTCTCTGGAATACAACATAATGGCTGTGACTCAGTCTAGGCAAGTGATTGGGGTTAACAGCAGGCAAAGCGCAATTCAGGTCCAATAAAATGGTCAGACCAGGCAGCAGGCAAATCATAATCCAGGTCCAGACAAATGGTCAGGGCCGGCGGCCAACATGGAACATAGACCGATAAAGAAGTAATTGTCCCCAGATACATAGCCACAATACCCGTTCATATAGAACAGCATCATATGTTTAGGATGGTTCATTTTATTGTAAAACAATTTCAATGCCTAAATTGTTTAACACATTTGTTTTTTTTAATATGTGTTGGGTTTGAAAATTATTATTTATGCAAAGTAGTGCTCAAGTAGGGATTCTGGCATGGTTTTGCCTTTAAATTTCTTAGTTCCCCTGCAAAGTCCCACAAATAGCTGGTAACTCTAAACCCATTCAGCCTTTTGTGGTGGTGTGGCTCCTGAGTTCAAATCAGCACTGAGACTCCAATGTAGGCTGTGCAGTTTATCAATCTGCAACAGAACAGCACTGCTTTTTTTAAGGAAACTTTCCTGCTGATGTGTCTTTAAGAGGAAACATTTAAGATACAATTGAAGAAGTATTTGGATTGCTAAAACAAGGTAAAAAAACGTTTTTTTCTTTACTTTCGGTGGCAAGTATAACCCAATGTACCTATATTTGGAACTTTATATTTGGAAGACTGTCATACAGGAGCCTTTAGGTATTGCATTTGTTGCAAAAGTAGTGGTGAAAAAAACGTTTGGATTAACTAGTTATTTTTTGAATATTATTAAACTGGTCATAGGGGTTGCAGGAGTATATGCTTTTCCAACATACTTTGTGTTCTTGGTTGTCTCTATTTTTTATCTCAGAATGTTGTAAGCTATCCAGGCATTGCCTTGTATTCACTATCACTAAGCTACGGGAACCTTTACCTTAAAATGTGAACATCAGCTTTTCTAGCTGAACATTTTCTACTCTTCTGGTAAATCAGCTCCTACTTTATGTGAAATGAAAGTCTGACATTTAAATCATGTCTCATTAATATAATGTAACACTTTGGGAAAAATATACAAGCTAAGATTCCTGTGCTAGATGTCAAGATAGCAAAGACACGCATGGCAATCATGTATTTGCCTTTAGTGCTGATGTGAGCTGGTATAAATGTCAGCCAAACAATGCAGAACACCAGCATACTGAAGGATATATGGCGAGCTTCATTAAATCTATCGGGCAATTTCTTAGCCATGAAAGCTACAATAAAACAAAGAAATGCAAGGAAACTGTTATAGCCAAGAGCTGCATAAAACATGGCTTGTGAACCTACATTACACTGTAAAATCAATATTCCAGGTTTTGTATTTGAATCTCTGTCTGGGAATGGGGGGTGCAGAGTTGACCAACACAGGCAGATAACACATTCACCTATTACACCACACAGCATTACACCACTAGTGAGCTTTCTTCCCAAAAGAGACTGCAGAAAGCATCTTGGTTTTGTAATATTAAATGCAATTAAAACGGTAATAGTTTTTGCCAAGACAGAAGTAACAGCCACAGCAAACATTGTGTTAAAAGTGAAATTCTGCATCAGGCAAGTGATCTCTACAGGAACACCAATGAAAAACAATGAACCCAAAGAGGAGAACATGACTGAGATAAGGATAATATAACTTAAATATACATTGTTGGCTTTTACTATAGGAGTCTCTCTGTATTTCAGAAATATACTAAGGATGATAGCTGAGAGTACACATAGCAGAACCGAAGCTGATGTCAGTGTAGACCCAAGAGGATCCTGGAAGCTGAGAACTTCAATTATTTTTTTCAGGCAAACAAAGTTTTTTTCATCTGGCCACTCATCATCTTGGCACTTTATGCAGCTGTTCATGTCTGAAACAGATCACAATGACACACTTATCAAACAACAATGCAATATTACAATTTACATAAAGATGACATAAATAGGATTGTATTTTGCTGTATATTCTAACATTCTATCACTTTCTGGTCCACTGGAATCTTTGTTCATCCATTTCCCGTCTACATGAATGCACACCAGGAACTTTTGCACAGCATTTTTTCCTGATTGTGACACAAAAGAAGGGTGCATTTTGCTTGATACATTGGCATGGCAATCTGTAGTCTCCATTAATAGAGGGAGATAAAAATGTATTCAAAAGAAGCTCTGAACAAATATTTACAAGTTATAACAAAAGTTTTATATTTATATACACACACACACATACATGAATAGACTAAACCCAAGAACACTTTTTAGCAGGCTAACATTCAATACACAATATGATTGTTATTTGCCAAAAAACTTCCCTTTCTTTAATGAGAACTTTTACAACGTCAACTCAACAAATGCATAGCTAAAAGTAGCAGGAGGTAAACCGATCCAATTGTGGTTTTAGAACATAAAACATAAAATTAGAAAAGGATCACATTTTCAAACCAAGGACCATAAATACACTGTTATCATTTAGACTACTTTTAGCAAAAATATTTCATTAAATTAGTCTGATAAACCAATTTGTTTTTTGGCTCTTCATGTAAAAGATTTTTTAGGTTTCGGACTTTCAGGATCACTTAGTAAAGTAAAAATTCACTGATTTCATTGATCTAGGACCCTTATTCATGTTTCCACTGATAAGCCCATCTTTATATTGTGTGTAATGAGTTTCAATAATATACACATACCAGTCTCATTAGAAATCTCTCCTGCTGAACATCTGGCACAAACATAGCAGCAAGTGTGCCTTTTTAGATTAGACTTCCGGTAACCAGGTGGACAGTTTTCAGAACACTTGGATTCAGGGGTCTAAAATAATATTGAAAAACTACAGCAATAAGATTGTGGACAAGTAATTAGGCCGCTTTGTTTTACATTCATCCATCTTAGGTTACACATAATGATGAAAAACAAGCACTTTTTTGGAAAGCAGTCACTATACAATTTTTTTTATAAATATACCCCTTTAGCCAGCCAGTGTTGTGAACTGATAATAAAAAGTTATAGTAGATTTTAGTTTTGTATTTTATCTCTTCAACACTAGATAGCAACTATTAAAAAATATACAGGTAATATTGTCTTTGTACATTACAAGCCACTTCCTTTTAAATCTAATAAAAACATTTCAACAATTTAAAAAAATCAATTTTCTAAAGGAAAGACTACTGTAAATCTATTTAGTCCTTAGATTCACCTCTGTAAAATATGGATTCCATGTTATTGCATTAGAGCTGATAAAAATTTTATTTTTCAAGCTGAAATTAGAGACAAATTCTCCAACATAACTTCGTTTTACTGTACAGTTTAAAAAAGTTAAAATATTTACTAAATCCAGTTTTACATTTGTCATTTTGTATTTAAAAGCCACATCATTTCCTGAAGGAGATTTGAACTGGATATTCTTTAAATATTTGTGGAGCTGAAAAATACGATACATAAAAACATAAATGTGCCATCAAATTTAAAAAACACTCAAATCAAAACAAATCACTGGGTAGGAAGGAGGAAAACTATTGTAGGTATATAGTTCTAACCCATATAAATGTTTGCCTATACCTGCAGTAGGTTCCAAAACCTGCTTGTTACATCTCAAGTTTTGATTGCTGTCCAGTTTCCTGCAACTTGGACATTGTATTTCATTCTTCAGGGTGTGTAAAAAGTTGCTCTCCCGACACACTGGGTCTGATTTATTAAAGCTCTACGATTGGAGAAAATAGACTTTTATGGGGGGAACCTGGGTGATCAAGCAAACCTGGAATACATTTCTTAAAAAATCATTTGCCATTAGTTGACAGATGTTTTTAATCCTGGATTGTTTCAAGTTTTCTGGATCACCCAGGTTTTCCTATTCAAGTCTTCATTTGAATAGGATTATGCTAAATCCTATCCCATTAATCCCATTAATAAATGCTGCGCAAGGGATGGTGTCTGGGAATGGGCTGGCAGCAAGCCAGGAGCCCACAGATAGCAGTATCAAGATTTCAACAGAGCCAAGTCCAGAGTACAGAGCAGGGGACATACACCGAATATCCATCCACCAAACAAAGTACACAATGGCAAAACACAAGCAGAATCCAGGTCACAGGCAAATGTCAATCCAGGCAGCATAAACTCACAAGACCAGAAACAGGCAGGTTCAGCAACAGTTAATCAGACGAAAACACACTCCAGCACAGATTAGCCCAGCTACATGCTACAACAGGCACTACTGACTGGGAGAGGCAGCCAATAGCAGTGCAGGACTGAATCAGGAGCTGATCAGCCTCTGGAATCCCCTGTCGCTGTGCACACCCGAACAATGGATGCTGGGGTCGCCATAAATACATCAAGCTGCACCACTAAAGGGAAGCAGGGGCTGCTGCTATCTTACTTCTACTGGCTGCTGCAAATGGCTTCACTGGACAGAATAAACAGTATTTTATACTGCGTTGGCACACAGCAGGAAGTCGCCGGACAGATGAGCATCTCCTAACAGTGCATCACATTTCTGTAAGGAGTTGCCTCATGTGCTAAAGTCTTTCTGGCAACAAGAATCCTTTCAGGTGTCAATCTTACACCATCTCAAAGGGGCAAAAACCCAGTGTAGGCTTGCCAAATTTCCTATATAGGAAACATGGGCAGCAAGCTGTCCCGAACTTTGCCATCAGGTGCCATTTCAGCCCCCTTCTAGATGTTATTAAACTTCTTCACTAGACCACCAGTTTAGGTATGGTACGTATGGTCCTGAAATGTGATGGGAGTCTTGACCTGACACACCTGACACATATTTATGCTTAGTTAGGTCATTGAATGTTTATTTCATGTTTATGCATTGATAATTTGATAAATTATTGATAATATGTGTAATATAACATAGCCAGTAGAGATAAGCCAGCGAGATCAAATTTAAAAAAAAAAAAAAAAAGAATTGGAGGCTGTGCTGATCAATGAATGCAGCCATGGCAGTGGAACTGCAGATGAACTCTCAATGGAGTTTCCCCATTGAGAGTTCATCTGTAGTTCAGTTCCCACGGTAACGGGGCTGTACTTATCAGCCCGGTGACCATGGGAACTGAACTGCAGATGAACTCTCAATGGAGAAACTCCATTGAGAATTCATCTGCAGTTCCACTGCAATCCCCGGGCACTCCAGGTTAATTAACCTCGAGTGCCCGGGGATCGCAAACAGGAGGATTCCCACTGATTCCCTGAGAATCCACTGCGATTCTGGGGCACTAGAGCTTAATTAGCCTCTAGTGCCCGGGGATCCTAATAATTTCCCCGATCTTCCGATGGTTTCGCTCATCCCTAATAGCTAGCCCAGGGGTCTAAAAAATTTAAATCAGGCAATGCCTGTTTAATACCACCATCTTTCTTTTCTACATCATCAGGACGATCTGGCTGTTTTTTCCAGATTCTTGCATCTGGACTCCTGATGATGTTGCTTAGGATTTCACACATGCACTCTTTTCCATCTATCTTCTAACAAATGGAGTGCAATATTGCAGGAATTTGTTGATCTTGGGATGTTGGAATATGTTAATATCTCTTTTTGGATCAGTGATTAGGGTATCCCAAGAAGCACATCATTATGTCTTCACCCAAAAATTAGGAAGGGGTCGGGTGAAGACATGAGAATAACTAAACAGAGGGTAGATCAAAATAAAAAAAAGGCTGTTGGCTAACATTTTAAAGAAGCAAGAATTTTCAAAATGACATGATCTTGTTTAGCTGAAGTCCACTTTAAGAAAGAAAGAACCCCAAAACAAAAAGGTAGCATATAGCAGCCTACTGGTCCTAGATATGATGGATTCATTACATTTCTGTTTTTTTTCTGTTTTTTTTTTTTTGCTTTTTTTGTTTGTAGGCACATTTTCAGTAAGAACAAAAAATGCCGGTGGATCCTACCAGAGAAGCAGTGCGATTGCCACTTCTTCCACTGAATTGATATACCAGTCAATGTCCTTTTCAAGCTATCTTCTGTAAACTGCAAATTTACCCCTCTCTCCCATGTAATCAGAAAGAGTACAGCATGTTTGTAATCCAAATCAGGATTGCAGTCTATGATGATAAACCTGTTCCTCTAACAGCACAATACAATGAGTAAGCACTGTCAGGCAGGATCACCAGGTGAAAAAAAGGAATAAAAGCAGCCACCACATCTAAGGATTGGTAAACTGTAAATGTTGTGAAGGTATTTAGGTGTACAAAAACGCAATCACTAAACCTCCACAGGCTTTAACGTGTAAATATGATTTTAAACGGCTCGGGGATGTGTTCCTGTATTGTTGCAATGTCACACAGCCTTCTGATTGAGACTACAAGTTGCTGTATCTAAACATATTACATTGCATTTGTGCACTATTTACTATCAGAGGAAAAAATGTTTCCAAATTAATGCTTGCCCCACACTGGTCAATATTTCTAATCAATTGCTTTTCTGATCAATCTTTGTTCAATATATCAAATGAACATTAATCAGAAATTCTCTTTTTTGCTTATGAATGCTGTTCTTCCCACTTCATCCCACTTATCATCAACAATGTAACTCAGAGGGTGGAGCCATCCCCATTATTGGTGGCCAGAACTGGGGGGGGTGGTATCATTCAATCAAAAGAACAGGGCTAGTCAATAAGTACATGGTGGTAACTTGGTAAATGAATGATATCTGGGAAATATTGTTTGTTTACCTGGTATTAAGTGTTTATTAGTGTATGGCCTGCATAAATGTAATTTAGTTCGAATTTATTGTTACTACTGCTATCATTTTACTTTTTATGGTTATGTTAATTTGGGGTAAGAATTATGTTAAGATTAAAAAGTCAGCATGGTTCCGGTTTTTGGACTCCTCTGCCTAGGACTGCTTTGATCGAGTTTTCTGAAAACAATGTAATGGAATAATGTGTTGTTTTACAGCAGCTTAAATGCTTTATTTACTTTTTGTATCTTTCTTAGTGATATTTAGACATTCTTATATCAGACTGTAAAAATCAGTTGCTAACCTGTATAGCATATGCTTTCTTGTTTCCTGGACTGCTAAGGTTCAGTTGGTTGTTATAAGCTGTGTGCATATTGTGCAAGGCATGAGCCACCAAATAAACCGCTGTGTACACATTATAGGTAATCCGTAAATTCTCGATATCATGTTCCAGGGGAGAAATAGAATCAATAGAAACATTTTTCCTGCATTTATATCTAGAAGCATTATCAGTCACTGAGGGTATACACCTGAAATAGTACAGAAAAAAATTTTCAAAAAGTTTATTGTTTGGGTATTTATTAGGATTTGCTGTATGAAGAAAATTTTGTAATTTGGGCTCAAATGACCTTTTTGAAAAAAACATCATTGTTCCATTAATTTTACTGAGGTATTTCCACTCTTCATCATCATTAGTAGTGTATATGTCTGCTGTTACAATGACCACTTTGTTTTTTAAAGGATAGATCTTTGAGAAGAAAATTAACATTTGTGTTATCATTTCAGGTGAACCATAAACTGCAATGACATTAGCAGTAGAAACTTTTAATTCATCATATGATCTTTCAGGAGTAAAATGTACAATAAATTCCACACAAATACCACTTTTTAGAGTTTCTTCTTTAAGATTCTCAGCAGCTTTTTTGCTGTCCTCTTCTTGTGATGTAAAAATTCCAATCCATGTCCAGTCAAAATATTTTAGTAACTCTACAATCGCTTTACTTAAATTATCTGTCGTATGCACAATGTGGTAGACAAATGGAAATAATTGTTTATTTGATAAGATTGGATCTATGGCTCCATAGTTTATCTGGAATTTTTAGAATAAACCAATTTTAATTCCAAACCTGTAATAAAGCTCAGTGAACCATATTTCAGAGAAAGCATGATGAAACAAAACATCATAGGATGTTTATTTAGCTAAGTGGCCTATCACTGTGCTAGGGATATTTCACTTTCTTAAAAATGAAAATGAGGTCATGTGCATGCACAAATCCATTTTTTTCTATTCCCTTGTACGTGACTGTTTCCATTGCAAAGTAAATTGTAACACATTTATTTTTTTATGTACGCAGGCTATATTTTTTTTAGTAGTCAACCCTAATTTTGGGGAAGATTACCTAACCTACAAAATATAGCAAATCAGTTTACAATATTTTAGATTATCCTATACAATGTTTCCTTGATTGACCCACAATGAATACAACAAAAATTAAAAAAAATTTATACATAAAAAAATGTATAAAGTATTTACCTCACAAGATTTTTCTCAGAACAATCTGACACCTTAGTAGAACCACTTTCCTTGGAAATATACAAGTAGGTTTTGTGATTACCTAATACCTAGTTATGTGAAGGAAATGTAACAAAAATGTGTTTTCTTGCACATTATTACCTTCTTGACGGTATTCTGAGTGTGGCTCGGAGTGAATTTTATGTACCAAAAACGATAACAAAGCAAAAAAGAAATCCTACCGGCTCCCCACGATCCAGTGGCGTCCTCTAGCAAACCCTGGCCGGCTTCTACATCACATGCTCGGCTTGATCGATGTGATGCGTGAAGCGTCAGTACACTGGGGATGCATGGCCTCGCGGGAAATTTAAAAGCAGATTACATTGTAATATGCTTTTAAAACATTGTTTAGAGTGATAAAGTTATAAAAAATAAATCTAAATAATAGATAATAAATCAAAATGTTTATCTGTTATTGTACCTTTATTTGGACAAATTTAAAATAAAAATGTATTTTTTTATTTTGTAATAAATTAATAAACTTGTTATTCTTTATAATTATTCATTATATTATAATTTATGATTTGTGTTTTAAACTTTATCATACCCAGGGGTTATTCCTAAGAATTAGAGGCCTAAAATATTAAACAACAAATTTCTACGCAAAACAATGTACCACTTTTGACATAAAAATACGGACATAATTAGACCGCCAGGGAGGTTAAGTGGTTGAAGTCTGTAAGGTGTCACATCATTTCTAGGATAAGTAAATTATCCCTTGCAGAGTTAAAATATTATTTGCAAGATGAACAGTCTAAACTCTTTCCCATTGATTCTGATTTTGCAAAACGTGCTTTGTCACTAAAAATAGATAGTTGAGTAGTAATGTTTTTATCATATAAGCATATTGGTTAAGATCTTTCAATTTACAATCATTAGAGGTGCTCAAACTATATCATTTGGAACCCATACTGGACCAAAATTTTGAAAAAAAAGTATAAATGCCTATTTTCGGTGGAAAATCACTAGGAAGAGGTTATTTAGCCGACTTTAGGCACCTGAGACAGTGTGAAGCCATTTCTATGGTCAAATATAAAAAAAATGTTAATTTTTTTTTACTGGTCTTTTTGGTGCAAAATAAAGATCAATGGTTTATTTAGTTAATTCTACAAATTTAGGAATCTGTATCCATTTTCGTAAGGGGTTCAATTCTGTTTGTGCTGTTGGTGGTTGCTATGGTGGTGATAGGTTGGTTGTTGGTGGTAAAAATATTGCATGTCATCAGGAAAACATTTGACTGAAACAGGTCACCAATCCAGGAGTAGTTGATTTTATTGAACACAAATTCCACCACACTGATGACAGGCATCATAGTCCATTTGAGGGCAACAATTCAACCTACCACACTGAAAACTCTCTCTGACATGACACTCAAGGGATGTCAGGGTTGAGATTCAGGCTTAGAGTCCAGTAGCTGGAACAGCAAGCAAGCTCACAGTGAAGGCAGGCCTGGTTTGGTGTACACA
Organism: Pyxicephalus adspersus; assembly: GCF_032062135.1. Lineage (NCBI taxonomy): Eukaryota > Metazoa > Chordata > Amphibia > Anura > Pyxicephalidae > Pyxicephalus > Pyxicephalus adspersus. The sequence continues at coordinate 32,595,823 of NC_092865.1, read as the reverse complement.
ATAGCAATATAGTCCAAGAAGCGTAATCAGAAGAGTAGTCAGTAAAACAGCAGCCAAAGATCTGTACACAGGTAGTCAACAAACAGGATCAGTAGTACAAACGCAAGATGTTGGCAGGAGCACAATAATGTGGCACAGAGGAAGTTCCACACAACCCTTTTAAATGAAGAAGCTGGGCGGAGCACAGGAGTTCATGATTCATCAAAGAACAGTATCAGGCAAGGTTTAACTAAGGGATCCGGTACAGAATTATCCAGCACTTCAGGTGGCTCAGTGCAATGGTCCACTGTCAGCCACTGCAGAAGCCTGGCAAGGGTAGAGAAGACAACACTTGGATGGCATTCTCAACATCCAGTTTTTTGGCCCATTAATCCATGGAGGTAAGAGTTATCTTGAATTTCCCAGGTACTTCAACAATATCTTTTAAGCTAAGTAATCTTCCAACTTTGCTACCTCATGCTGCTGGCATAGCTTTAAATAACTGGCCATGTCCAAGAGGCTGCAGTCACCTCTACAAACCCTGGTGCTGTGGCTAGATCTGGATTGGCTGACTAAAACAAATGGAGCTGAGGACCAATGCATTGGAGAACAGAGAGATGCCTTCTGACAAGATGAGGCACAGGTATGCCCCAAATTTGCTGCAATAGCAAGTGTCCAAAATGGAGGCTATGCAGTATTTGATATTAACAATACACTTGCCACTGCAAAATCAAGCTAGCATACATCTTGCCATATTTCCTTTTCTCCGGTAAATCCGACATGGCTTCTAACATGAAAATGAGTGGGGTGACATAATTGATACCACTGTTTTCCACGCTGACATATTTTATTGTCTCCTCCATAGGGTTCAAGACAAAACATGTGTTCCTAATAAACTCACACTACCCTGGGTCAAGGAAACCCAAGTTCCCTAGTTTTACGCTGTGGTACATCACATCAAATCAATTACTGCTTTCCTATGCTTATACAGGCAGTCAGGCAAGGATGAATTCCAATGGATGGGCACATTACAAATCAATTTGTGGAACAGGAGACCATCCTGCCTCTGCAAATGTATTGTTTGCACATTAGGACCTGCTGAAGTAGGAGCAGATCTTTCTGGCCATGGCCAAGACATCTGGCAAGCCAAGATAATGCTTCAAAAATTGCTTCACCACCAAATTCAGAACATGCGAAAAATCAGGGAACTTGAGGGAATTTGCCCAGGCATAGTACAGCCACACTATTGGTCCAGTTGTCTGAATCCACAATACTGAATTGTGGTGTGATTTCTCTCATCCAGAATGTCTAGATCATTGTGTCTCAAGCAGGGTTCAGTGGGGGAAATGGGGAAATTGTGCCTCTAGGTAAGTTTAACCCTAAGGTTCCCCCAGATGTTGCTAGGGGTTTCCTGAGCAATGGGGAATTTGTGCTTTTCAGGGTAGTTTAGGTGACAACTATGATCTTTTTGGCTATCTGCAAGGGTGATATTAAAGGTTAAGAAGCACTGAACTAGATGGAGAAATAATTGACAGTGCCAAAATATACACATCCAGTAATGAGCGTAACAGTTATGTTGTGTTGCTGTGAGGGTGAAGTGCTACACAGAAGAGGAACCAACCCTGGAGTTCAACCTCCCAACCAACTCACTAAGAGCTAACAGCAGAGACATGTCAGTGATGCACAAGACATTTACCCATTTGGCCGTGAAGGACATCTACTGCCTCTAGTCATTGCTCCAGGCACCTGCAGTTGCATGGACCTGGCTACTCACTGAAAGTTTCAGGGAAGCTGAGACATTACAGCTTATATGTTCATAGAATACAGGGATGGCTTGGTCTGAAAAATATGGCACCTTGGTATCCTTGATATCAACAACTTGTTTGCCAAGGACCGTATCACCAATAGCGTGATCAGGAGGGTGTTCAGATGGTACTTCAAAGGATAACTGGGAACCTACCTCTGTTTCCTGGCCAAACATTCTACAATAGAGAACGTATGACTACAAGATGTGGAAGCAGAAAGAGAATGACGATGAGGAGGAGAATGAGAGGTGAAGACTCTCCTTCTTCCAGCATCAGGCTTAATAACAACAACATTTTTTTTCTCCAAACTTTTTCGAAGTGTTTGGAGATTGAGCAGAGCACTGTAGGTTTTGTTGGTCACAGTTTTTATCCTGCATCAGATGTTTTTTATGCTAGATGAGACACAATGGTAAATAATTTGTGCCTGATCACCCATGGTTTACCATGTCTTTACATGTTGCACACAGCAAAGGATTCATTCTAATTTGCAGAAGAACAAATGTGGCCTCATAAAGAGAATATCTCTCTTTAAACCTCGCAGACAGTTAATTTTTGTCTAGATTTATATGTCTAAAAGCGGTACATTGTTTTTAATGCAAATTTACTTTACAGTGAAATATAATAGTATAAGCATAATAAAGTTTGAAACACAAAATCATGTCAATATAATAAATTAAATTAAAAAAAAAATGAATAATAAACCTGGACATGATTTTGTGTTTCAATTTTTATTTTACTCATACTATTATATTATACTGTAAGATAAATTTTCATGAAAGACAATGTACTGCTTTTAGACATATAAATTTAGTGTATTGCAATCAGTACAGTTATTTTGTATTGAATGCAATACAAAATAATTTGAAATTCCCGCCGCGCCCCTAGCAGCGGCTGTATGCGCCGACATCCTTGGGAACTCCCAGAAAAGTAAGCGGACTCGCCGGGGGACAGATTGAGGAAGAGGGCACGGCCAGAGGATGGCAGGAGCCTGGAGGACGCCGATGGGACCAGGTAAGTGTTTGTTTTTTACTTTTTTAACTACCCTACGTGTGAATTGGTGTTACCTCTTTCAGCTTGTTTTTTATACCCCAAGTCACACTCTGGCTTACCACTAGAGAGGTAAATGCTTGTATTTTTTATTTTTCTGCTTTTTAGCAGGAGCAAATGTGGCCTTGGGAAATACTGTCTGCACCTGTGTCATGCTATTTTTTGTTTTATAAACTGGTGCAATGTGACCTTATCTGTTTATTATAACTAGCAATGCCCTTTTTTATTTCTATTTGTTAGCTTCCCCTAACAGCTGCTTTGAACTGCCCCTCTCAGACTGACACAGCACCAAAAATGGTGCCTTGTGCTGTTGTGCCTTGTCTTTTACAGAGGACTGTGAGCTCAATGATGCCAGGCCCCTGTAAAGATGTAGGAGAGAGTGCCAATTTGGCTGCCTTTAATTGGTCTTTGTTCCCATGCATGGGAAATTCGAGCTTCAGATTGTAACTTGAATGAAAAATCAAGGCCGGAATTAACTCTTTTCATTATTTGTTATTCATATTGTTTATTCTGTTCAGGTTTAGTAATAATGGAGAGATTAATGTGTTCGGTAATAATGTCCAAAGGACTTCAGCTTTCAAATAATAATACTATTAGAATGTATACAAGACTAAACTGGGTTACCCTATGGAATTTCTGGCACTCAATTATTAGTAACCATAATTTCTGTTAAAATGCAACGGTTTTATTTACATGGAATAAAAATATCAACATATATATACACACATAAATGCTAATAAAAAATTGGGATGTGCGTTTACAAAATGTTGATGTAATTTATATAGCCTACCCCTTTAAGTCAACCATCTTCAGTTTCTGTTAGAACATATCATATTTGGGGTTGTGTAATCACATAAATATATCTATATATGTCCCTGTTTTTTAGACGTTTACACACACAGATAGATATAACCTGCGCTCAGAGTACACAGGCAAATGTGTACCCTAAATGCATTTTTTTATCCACATCAGTGCAGTTAAAAATATTTAGCAATAATTGTAGCTTTGAGCTGAGACTTTAAAAGAAGCATTGAAGGTGATCTTTTTCAAGAATATATACTTAACCACCTAGCCGTTAAGCCCGACCTTCGTACGGGCAAAAAAAAACGGCTAGGATGGTTAACTCCGAGTTTTTGTCGCATCCATACTTACCTGGTCCCGCTGTGCTCATCCAGCGTCGTTTTCGTATTCCAGCGTCGTCCTCCGTCCATCGTCGTCCGTCGGTCTCCCTCTCCAGCGTCAGGTGCCAGCGGGACCGGTAAGATGCCGGCCGGCATCTTTTGTTCCGCCGCCCGGCATCTTTTGTTCCGCCGCCCGGCCAGCAGAACATAAGATGCCGGTCGGCTTCTTACCTGGTCCCACTTATCGCCGATGATCCTTCCTCATCCAGCGCCGGGTGTCTTCTGAAGCGAGAAGCCGTCCGGCTGAGAAAAAAATAGCCGGACGGCTTCCCTGCATGCGTGATGACGTCGGCGCGCGTGCGGGAAATTCAAATTCAAACTCATTCATTCATTTTGTATTGGATTCAATACAAACTCCTGTATTGAATCCAATACAAAATAATTCAAATAA
>NC_092865.1:32558983-32590751 GCF_032062135.1 Pyxicephalus adspersus | reverse complement strand
ATATCAGGATATTATTAAAAAAAAAAAAAGTGATTAGAGGTTTATACATTTAAGGCTGTAGGGTAGCAGGTATTCTTGGAGTCTGTGGACTGTCTAATGGGTAAATTGGATACAAACACTGTAGCCCACAGCATGTGCTCCTCTTTGGTGTTACTTCCTGTTTCCTGTGTTTCAGTTCTACTGAGCATGTGTAATTTGTCTTAAGCTAGGTACACACTTCCAATAATTATCATTAGGAAACGAACGATTACGACGATCCACAATTATGCACGATTATACTTGAACAATCGTATTGTGCACAATTCTGTACATGTTGTAACAATAAGATTGTTCAAATATAATTCCACCAATAGTGTACACACGCTAGATACAATCGTTTGAATGAGGCAGGTAGTGACATGTAAAGGAGAAAGTGTATTGCAGAAACATGCACGATCACTGAACGACTGTACTCACGATAGATAGTGAACGAACGTCGGCCAATAAGATCCGCTGTGCCGGTCATTCATTTTCAACGACAATCCTCGTTCGTTGGCGTCGTTGGTCACTTTTTTTAAAACAATGTTTTGCCAATTGGTCATTCGTCGGTCGTTCATCGTTCATTTCCAACGATAATTTTTGGCATGTGTATGCAGCTTTATACTTCTACTATTTCATTGATTTAATACTGGCTATCTAGATAGAAGGTTTTTAGTGTGAATAATCAGAATGATTCCCATAGTACGTAATATGTTGGCACTATAGAAATCCTGTTTATTATTATTATTAATATTATTATTATTATTATTATTATTAATAATAATAATAATAAAATGTTCAGTTTTGTTAAAATGTTCCACACGTTCATGTGTACTTTTCAATGTGTTCTAATAGTTTTACAGTAAATCAGCTGATTGAATGTATAATGGTTGAGCATCCATATTTGATGTAAGCATTAAAGAGATTTCACCTGTGTTGGCCTACTCTGGTTCTGAGTTATAAGGTATTTTATTGAAATGTGATTTGTGTACTGGCTGCTGTTAAAGTTTGTTAACAGTTTCCTATTATATTATGTTAGACATTTTGTGTGATTGCATTTGAAGCTGCCTGCTACTTTATTTTGAAAATAAATGGAAGACATAGCTGAAGATCTTTTTTTTTTTTTTTAGATCGTCTGACTTCCTGGACACTGACAAAATGCATGCAAATAATATAAAACTATGGAGTAGAATGGGACAAACTAGCTAACGTAGCAATTTTAAATACAAATTATAATAATAAAATTGTGTGGGATACAACAGTAACTCTGATGGTATGTTATGTTAATGTTTTCAAATGTTACCTATAAAATCCTCTATCTTTCACCTGTGTTTTTTTTCATAGGCACACAGCTGAAAAAAAACAGCTTTGGTTCAAAAAAAGAGAAAGTTAGATCTGGATCTGCTTCCTGTGGACAGGGTGTTACACCTACACACTGATCCTTATATGAGGTCCAGCAATGTCTTGAATTCTGCTAGTCTTTTAGCCTCCACCTTGTGTTTGGACCACCATCTCAAGTGCTAGTAACTTCAGCTTTTCCTATCAGAGTGAACAACATCTGGATTGTCAAGCTTAACACAGTGTGAAGCAGCCATCTCTTTACCATTAAAGTTTTTTTTATTATTTTTAAATTACTTTTTGGTCTGGAGTATATATCTGCTTTGAAAAACAAATGGTCAACCTCCAAATTGCAGAGGCTGGCTGTTTAGTGATGGACAAACTGTGTTATTAAGCTTATTCTTGCCTTAAAATCAGTTGTAGGGTATATTTGGCATCAAGGAATAGAACAATTCTAGAATACATGTTCTTTTCTTTTTATTTTATGGCACAAACAAGATTACATAATGTCAAGCCAAACAACTTTGTTTACATTGATACACTGCCTTTTTTATTAAAAGACAAAATCTGGCTCTTCTCTTTCTCGTAGATTTTATCTAATCATGCCCTGACCATTATGAGCAGTCTTTCACATTACAAATTGTAATTTTTTTGCAACCTACCTGGTTCCTCCCTATATGTAGTAACCTAAAGAAGCTACTTAAATACTGTTCAACCAAAAAACAATGTTTTTGGTTATTGTCTGTTTGATAATATAGATAATACAGTAATTTTGATTGAAAGGTAAGGCCTACCTTAACTCTTCCTTTTATGTTGTATGTGCTTGTTGTATATTCTTGTTGCACTAAATGTGTTTGACTAAACATGGTTGTGACATAGGGGGCAAAGTTTAAAAAAATAATCAAATAAAATACACCTAGCGGTCTATTTACAAAAAGTATTCATTTAGCAACAGTTTCTGGTGGAGAACCTTTTAAAAACATGTATTTTCTATTGCTGTAATTGATCCATAATAAAAGATGTTGCTTTTTTTCACTAAAAAGACACCTTAGTGTCATACTGCATGTAGATTTGTTGTTACATTGATTGTATAGTTCTAAAACTGGACAGTTTTTTCAGTATTGTACCAAACAATACTGTTGTCAAAACCACTTTGTGTCACTGTTGTAAAAAAATAAATAAAAGGGCACCATTTCATATTTGTAAAATTCTAGTTAAACAGTTTCCATGAAAGATATTTGTGCTACATGGTACATTTAAAACAGTAAACCGGGAATCTTAAAATTATTTTTTTTTGTTACAGTGACAGATGCCAACTGTAAAGTCCATCTCTGTTTCTAGCAAGCTTTTCTTCTTGCATCTACTCAAATAATTTTACCCAATGTCTACCATGTCTTTTTTAATTGTTGTAAAAATTGTATTAATGCTCTAACTTACCTTTTATGATGTAATTGTGATACTTTGGTGCCCAGTAAAAATCTAATGATTCATTAGGTAATTAGGCATTTAGGGAGCGGAACAAAGTACAGCTACAAACCATTTACTAAATTGACATTAGATAGATAGATAAATAGATAGATAGATAGATAGATAGATAGATAGATAATAAAATTATATTTTTAAAGAAACCACTTAAACAGATAGAGACAAAATAGCATGGAAGAAAAAAAAAATCGACATGATAAAGTTGACTTATTACCTGTGGATATCCATACAGAGAAAGTATATTTGCAATAGATTCAGATACTAAAGGTAAAGGATGTCCAATAAATGCCACAACTCGCTTCCCTTTCTTACAACAATAATTTATATAGTTCTTTAATCCACCAGACAGTACTTTCACTGTTGATCTCACTGCTTCATTTGCAGAATCACAGGCATCATATATGTCATAACCTAAGGTGATGTTGGGTAAAATCTCTGAGTTTTGGTTAATCTCCTCAATAGCAAAATCAAATGCTAGAAAGTGACGTAAAAACTGAGGAGAAGTCCTGTGGGTTAAAAGTACAGTCCAGTCAAACACAACATTAATTTTTCATGTATTGTATATAAAGGAGCACAGGCCTATCTGCTGAAGGGTTTAAATTTGTTTTACTGACAGCTCTCTGCAGGAATCCCTGACTGAGCTGCTGCAGTCAGAGTCTGGGGACAGGACAAGTTCTAGCTGTATTACCTAACTGCAGTAAAGCAAAGTTGGTTCCCCAAGCGGGTTGGAGGGACTAAATATATATCAGGCGTAAATAAATCAACTTTAGATGATAAAACAGCTCTTGTATATGTCTTTTATTCTGTGTATTAAAGTGTATCTAAACCAGAGAAAACATTACAACAATTGTAATATTTTTTTGGGGGTGATCCTAGTAGTCAAAACTTTCCGTTCTAGGGTGCCAGCACAATACTGTATTTATGGTGGAGTAAAGTCATAAACCTAAGTTTGCACCTTTCTGGGTTTCAAAACATTTGATAGCTTTACATTTTAAAACTACTAAATCTAAATTATTTTTAAAGAGCAAGAACAAAAGCTTATTACACAATTACAAAGTTTGATAAGTGTGTTTAATAAAGAGCCAGTAAAAATATTCATATTTGAAGTTTGTCTTAACTATACCTACTACATTATAATAAAATCTAAAGTCTGAAAAAAGTAATAAATCTTCAAACTTACCATGTGCATACTTTATCTTCAGGGGCGTTTCCTGAATATAAATTTTTTATTTCTGAATTATAATATTTTAATAATTGCAATATGCCACCCAATATTACATCTCCATCTTTGTAATATGCAGTATTTTGTTTCAAAGAACATCCAAGTGTACAAGATTTTGAGCTTACAGCTGTTTCCAAGGAGTCAAGAAAAAGTAATAGAACTATATCTGAACGTATCAGTAATTTATATCTGCAAGAAATATAGGGTTAAAAATTTGTCAAAATAATTTTACAATAATTTTTGGTTTAGTCCAAAGTTAAACGGGGTAGTGCAAGCTAAAAATATAGTTTCTTTCTTCCTGAAAACAAAAACTCAATAGAACACTTTACCTCCATGCAAAAGAAATCCTCTTACTACCTGCTCAGGTCAAAGCCGCTGCAGTCTCAAGTTCTGAATATATTTTTCTATAGGAAACCCATCATACATGCTGAAAAAGGATATGGACCAGTAGCTATTAATGTCCAGTCTATAGCTTGGTGCACCACCACACCACTTGTCGTGCTAAAATAAAACCTTTTAATACTGAATAGCAGCTTATGGTTAAGAAATGTCCCTCAAACACTTACCAAGATATTTCAAACACAGAAACCAAAGGGCTTGCATTATATGTGTAAAAAAAAAACAAGCTATCTGTAGATGAGTCCTAGTATGACTGGTTATTCATTTTAATCCATAGGTGTAGTATCAGGTTTTGTAAAAACTTTTTGCCTAAAAGGCTTCCTTTAGTTAGAAAATCTTAAGTGTCTGGTGCTTGCAGAACATACTAACCTTGTCTCTATACAGCTGTAACAAGCATGTAAAGAATGTCCATAGTGTAAGTTCTAAGTCACTTTTAACAGCTTTCCTAAGACTGAGGACTGTATCTCTGCTACACAGGACTGCATGAGTAAGATATTTTCTAGACAAAAAAAGAGGTACAAAAACAAGCAGAATCTGTTGTACTCCTTCTTTAGCTTACCTATCAACCTTTTGTCTTGCATGAAATTTTCATTTAAAAATGTTACCAAAATGTACCATATTTCATTAAATCTATACCTTTTATGTACTACTTTACCAGCCATTTAAGCAAACCTGCTGTAATACCCTGCTCCAGGAAAGCTCTCATATTATCTTTTACCAGTATGTATATTTTACAACATAAATTTTCATGGTCTGCAGTGAATGTTGTGTTGGAAAGTGTAGTTTACCTAATTTTGTTTTATGAAAATAGGTTACGTTTTCTCCCCCTAGAAAGTTAGAATGCATATGCAACAAGGATCTACTTTAGGACTCATGCAGGCAAGTGTTTTGCTGCATTTGCTAAAGATCCCAGGTAAAAAATAAACACCCCCCACCGCCATAACTAAACCAGTATTTGTTAAAAAAGGTTTTTTAAACCACAAGTCAAATGTATGTCATATTTTAATTTACTTCAGTGGTACCATGTGGATGATATTTCTAAGCTGCCTTTTTACCTGTGTTTCTTCAGATCCAGCAGACCTAATATTGCACATTTGCACTGCAAGCTAATCAGATGAAATCCAGCTTTTTGCTTATTCTACATTTTAACACAAGTATTAGAGGAGTTTTGCATTTGAATGCAAGAGTCAGCGTTTGACAAAGATCATCTAAACAAGCCCATAGATATTTGTTGTATACAAATGCAGAGTGGGCTTCTAGCAGTCAGTTACAGAAAGGATAACAACAACCACAGCAGCTGCTAATGTCAGAGAATTCCCAATGCACAGGAGAACCTACACATCTTTTTGTAACAGCCTGTTTTGTTCCTCCTCCAACCTGTTTTCCCTGTGTGGATAATTAGCATTTGTAAGGGAATCTCTGCATTACTGTATCCTGATCATTCTGATGTTTAATCCAAGGACCTGAAGGGCATGCACTGGGGTTTTGATTTCCACACCTAAATGTTATTAGGAAAATACCCTTCAATTACAAGTTTGATTAAATTATTACGATGTTTTTTGTTTGAACAGAAAAGAATTTGAATGAAAAATATTATCAGGAATAATAAAGGTGAAACATACAAAGATGTTAAGTAGTCAGTATGTTTAACTGAAAAACAATTGTATGTACTATTTTTAAAAGTATGTTTTGTTTAGTCTACAAATACTAAAATTAATTTAAAAAAAATATTTTTAACTAGCAGACAAAGCTATAGTATCCTGCTTGCATGCAGCCTATCCATGCCTACTTTACTTTAAAAAGTTTGGGATGGACAGCTTCAACAAATCAACCTAAAATTTGCCCACAAACAACTAAATGAGTAGTGACTTGTCCCCTTTATCTTGCATTGTACAGGCAGCTCTGTAAAAAAATTTTAGAGAGATAATAAAACAATTGGTCTATTGGTCTATAAGTGCTCTCTTAAAAAAACAAAAAAACATCAGTGGACTGCTTGTATGAACTGCTTATTTAATAAACACAAATCCTAAAGAAACAGTATAAAACTATTAAACATTGGTATTAAAGCCCACTAAAACCAATAACATCCTAAGCTAAATACTGAGATATGAGATTTGTTGCTAACACTCATTAGAAATGAGAAAGCTAGGTTTAGTTAATTCGAAAAATACATTCAACAGAACATGTTCAATTTAATATACAAGAGTCACTGTGTTATAAGTAAACATTATAATGCATTTACTATGATTTCTTCATAGTAAAATGGATTTTTATCATTATCGGTGTGTGGGTAACAGTAGCAGATAAATTAGTAGATGACTGACAGACATGTCTTATGCTGCTTTTTGAAAATATTGTATAAAATATTATATTGCTGTGACTACTTTAACAGTAGAACTTTAACAATAAACAAAGCCTGGATACAATTTAACATGTACGAACCATTGGATAGTCAGGTCACTGAACATGTGCTTGGTTACCAATAATATAAGATACACAAAATTTTGCAACACTTTAAAGTTATTTTTTTTCTGCAAATTGGTTCAAATGTTGAGAATACTTACAGAATAATATAAAAAAGTGACAGCCAAGAAATCTTCATTACTGAGTAGAATTTAGTACTCTAGTATTAGATTGTTGATATGGATTTTTGTCCGTCCAAGGATTTCTGCAATATTCTCCAATATCCGTAACACTGTAACTTAGAAAAAATGAAAAGATTACCAATACCTTCTCTATACAATATATTTAAAGGACAGTGAGATAATCCAGACACACACACAGATCATGTCTGCACCATAGTGGCTACAGCATACTGTGCAAAGGAGCAGGGCACATCAATTGACATTTATATTGTGGGAAAAACAAGTGGAAGAATTTTAAATCTAATGAGCATTAGTTTTCAAGGTATTCTGACAAGCAAAGTACTGTATAATTAAATTTGTTCAAAACATGTTGACTACAGTAAAAATAACAAAATTATACTGTTAATTACATTTTCATTAAGTGCCTTTGAGATATACACATAAAATCCAAGTTTTTTTCATAGCATGAAATAAACAAATGATAAAATACATCTGCCAGTGCATTATCAACAAACCAAAGTCATCTAAATGGATTTCAGGATCTGGAAACATATGCTTCATCTCCTAATATAAAGTGTGAAGTACATATGTCATCTATATAGCAATCTCAGACAACAAAAAAGAAGCCACAAAACTTGAGGTCGGAGGGGACAATGAAGCTGAGGATAAATGATGTACACAAAAATGGAGAAATGGAAAATGTTTTTACTTATAATTGATGTATACCTACACATTCAATTAACATGTTCTTTTAATATTGCTTTCATATATCATATACTGCATTAGAAGTAATTATAATTATCATACTGGTGAATATTTTTGATGCATACAGTGAAAAACATTTTTTGATGCTGACAAATACTGAAGCAATAGGACTGGGAAGTGTACCCTTGGACCCCAGAGTTCATCTTCAAATGCACAGGTCATGCAATACTCAGTGAGACTCCAACAGAATTGATGGATGTATCTTTCTGTATCTCTAATAGAAGAATAAACAATATTCAAAACGTGACTAGAATCTAAAATGGCCAAATTGGTTGTCTTGGTTGAGTCCTGCCAATTGGGGTTGAGGGTTGGATTGGAGGTATATTGCATGCCTTACTGTATATAGTAATTGTTATAGTGATTTTATATATATACTGTATATATATATATATATATATATTTATAGTAAGGGAAAGAAGTATTTGATCCCCTGCTGATTTTGTACGTTTGCCCTCTGACAATAAATGACCATTCTAGAATTGTAATGATAGGTTTATTGTAGGTGTGAGAGACAGGATAACAACAAAAGAACCCTTAAAAACCCAGTGCTTAAAATTCAGAGTTTGATGTGCATTGTAATGCGTGAAATAAGTATTTGATCTCTTCACAAAAGATGACTTGCTACTTTTTTTGTGTTTATATGTTGTTTGTAGTTGGCCACCAGGTTTGCACACATCTCAGGAGGGATTTTGTCCCACTCCTCTTTGCAGATCCTCTCCAAGTCAGTAAGGTTTCGAGGCTGATGTTTGCCAACTCAAACCTTCAGCTCCCTCCACAGATTTTCTATGAAGTTAAGGTCTGGAGACTGGCTAGGCCACTGCAGGACCTTCATGTGCTTCTTCTTGAGCCACTCAGTTGTTGCCTTGGCTGTGTGTTTTGAGTCATTGTCATGCTGGAATACCCATCCACAACCCATTTTCAATGCCCTGGCAGAGGGAAAGAGATGCTCAACCAAGATTTGACGGTACATGGCCCCGTCCATTGTCCCTGCGATGTGGTGAAGGCTTCCTGTCACTTAGCAGAAAAACACCCCCAAAGCATAATGTGTCCACCTCCATGTTTGACGGTGGGGATGGTGTTCTTGGGGTCAAAGGAAGCATTCCTCCTCCTTCAAACACGGCGAGTTGAGTTGCTGCCAAAGAGCTCAATTTTAGTCTCATCTGACCACAACACTTTCACCCAGTTCTCCTCTGGATCATTCAGATGTTCATTGGCAAACTGCAGACGGGCCTGTACATGCGCTATCTTGAGCAAAGGGACCTTGTGGGCACTGCAAAATTTCAGGCTTTCATGGCACAGTGTGTTACCTATTGTTTCTTAGTGACTATTGTCCCAGCTGCCCTGACATAATTGACAAGTTCCCCCTGTGTAGTTCTGGGCTGCTTCGTCACCGTTCTCATGATCATTGCAACTCCATGAGGGGAGATCTTGCATGGAGCCCCAGACCGAGGGAGATTGACAGTTATTTTGCTCCAAATCTCAGCTTGTTACTTGCATACAGTGAACACACCTGTGAGCCTGAAATCTTGCTGGTTGATAGGGGATCAAATACTTATTTACCTCATTACAATGCCTATCAAAGCTCTGACTTTTGAGCACTGGGTTTTTGAGGATTCTTTAGTTAGTATTATGTCTCTCATGGCTACAATAATCCTACCAATACAATTATACACTGGTCATTTCTTTGTCAGAGGGCAAATGTACAAAATCAGCAGATGATCAAATACTTCTATCCCTCACTGTGTTCGCTCACTCACTCACATTGTGACAGATCGTATTCAAAGACAATAATTGAGCATGTGTAAACAGCCTTACCGTGGGTACAATTATTGTTACATAGTTTATGCATTTTAAAAGAGGGCTGTAGCTTTGTTATTTTGTCAATGGCCCACTTGGTAAAAATAATTGTGTCATGCAAATAAACATGATCAGGCTGATTCACCAAGCAAAATCGGAAGCTCACTCGCGCATTCTTATTCGTATCGTATCCAAAATCGGGGGCCTTTCATCAACTTATCAACCAAATCCGAGGTGCTGGCGTACTCGCGTGAAAGTCATCAACTGAAAGGATCTCTCCGATGGATATGCACAGCCCCAGCAGTTTCACAGTGGCGAGCTTGCACTGTACCCCTAAAAAAGGATTCTTTCTAATGGCACACATATTTCCCTTAGCCCTAAAAAAATGTTTGTGCTGTTCAAATGTTTAAAACATCTATATGAGCTAAGAAAAAAGCATATTTTAAAATGACTTTCCTGTTAGGCAAAAGTTAGCTGAGTTCAGCTCCTCTACATAGGCGCCTATATAAACGCCTATGATGCCTGATTCCCAATGACAGGATGATTTCCATGGCTGCAATCATGACATGAGCACAGCCATGGGACTCCTCCTGACAGTGAGGGATCCCCGGGCACTAGGGGTTAAATGAGGAGAAGGCTCTCCATTCATCCCTAAGGTTCTGTGATTGGCTGAGGTTTTACGTTTCTCAGCCATTCAACACTAGACTTGAATAGGAAGACTTGTGCCCATTCATCTCTAGTGCTCTGTGATTGGCTGACAAATACGAAACCCTGAGGACAGCTCAAGCATCATCAGGATTTCCCTTTCCTCAGCCAATAAGGGAGCAGAGCAATCAGGGGAGCTCTGCTATGATCCTAGATCAGTACTACTCCTCTCACTGGAGGGATCAGTACTACAGTTCAGCCGAACGGCACCCCCAGCATCTCTGCAGCCGTGTACAGTACAGCATGGCCCAAGAGTCCGTGACTATGCACGCCTCTTGTACCCCGGGGGTTGATTTATTGACCTTTGCATGAACTCTGCCTGCCCTGACTACGGATTGTTCCTGACTATGCCTTCGGCCTCATCCTTTTGTACCTCGCTTATCTGATTGATCTATTGTGCCTGTTTCTGGATTACGGAATAAAGTCTGTTGAAATGTTCCCTGGAGTAGGTTGTGATTTGTGTGCCCAGGCGCATAACATTCTGTATATGTTTTGTTACCCTTCAAATCTTTCTCTCATTGCACCTTGTATGAGTGTACATGAGCGTGTGTGACTGTGTTTATTTCAGTGTACAAAATCAAGATCAATTTAGGGGTCAGTGGTGTTCTAAGACAAATATGTTCCAGAACTGACAATTTAGAGGGTCCAGAACTGACAATTTTTAGATTCCATTATTAATTAGCGACAAGATTCAAGGTTTCAGCTGGATATACCTGAATAGTTCCGAGCCAGGGACAGGATGTATACCAATAATGGTTTCCCAACTCAAGACACTCGTTTTTCCCAGTAGGGAATGAACTGTACTGAAGCCATTGTCTAACCCCTGGGTGATTCCAGCCTTGGAATCTCTGTTAGCCTAAACAGAGGGGGAGACTTGTGAGGTAGCAATGGGACCATCCTAGGATCCACAGGATTACAATAAGATAAGATTCAATGTGGACCTCAAGTGGGGTCACAGTAGCTGCATATAAACTGACAATAGGAGATATTTGGACTACTCGGTAATATTTGAGTATGTTTGGGACTCAAAGTCCACCTTGTCTGGTGCTTGCAGCCTCGACAATTCTGGGGGTGTGGCTGTCAGTGGGCTCTGTACTGTGTGCTGTGAGGCAGAGACCCCGGGAAAAGTTTTTTTTTTGCTAGTGAGGAGCACAAAGTGGCCCGGTCTTAAAACAGGGGTAGAGGAGTTGGAGAAAAAGTTGGTGGCACAAGAGTCTTTGGTTACTATTTTGAAAGAGTGGTCCGTTTGGAAAAAAGTACGCAACCAAGCAGAGGTTTCTTTTACAAGAAAGCCGGAAGAGGAATGCGGCAATTGAGGAACATTCTGCAGGAGGAACATTTTCATAGGAGGAACATTTTGCAGCCAACATGGCCTCAGATAAGGAGGAAAGAGAGTCAGTAGCCATGCAGATATCCAGTGAAGGGTTAAGATCTGTCCCGGTGCCTGCGGCAATACCATCTGTGGACTCTGCTGCTGGAGATGCCGTAAATGTAGCCCCAGTCCTGGCAATACCGGCTGTTGCAGAAGCGGTGTTTCAAGCAGAGAATGCTGTGACTGTATCAGCGGAGGACATGCAGCCTAGGCAATTCAGGCTGGAGGATGGGACTACTATAACTGTGCTTGAGACTGCCGGGACACTGGACTCCCCCCCATCCCCCAGGTCAGCAGGGGTCATCTGTTTCCCCTGAGCCTTGTCCTCCTACTACTAATATTCTGAGCGGTATTTAGGTACAAGGCACATCAGCAGGAGGAGTGAATTCGGGAGCTCCAAGTGTAAACCCAAGGCGCAGTTATACTGCCACAATGCGGGGAGCCCCCCCCCCCCCGAGCATAAATATGCAGCCCCTTCCCTCTGGGTCTTTTTACACCATTCCGCGTAATCTGTTGTACAGATTAAGTGGCTAGGTGGGAGTACACACCCAACCAGGAAGGCTGTTGACGATATAGTGCTGGCTATGGGTTTTAAACCCAATGACATCTATGCTTTGATATTTCATGTCGGATCAACTGAGATAGACCTGTCTTTCATGAGAGCTGAACTGCTTGATCCGTTTTGGGAAAGATATGAGAGGGGTTAGAAATGTGTAGGAATGTGGGAGGGTTTCCGTCCCAAAGTTGTCTCTAGGAAACCCTTAAAAAGATCTCAAAATTTGTCAGAAATGAATCTATCCCACTGGGGTACCTAGAAAGGTGGTTAAGAAAGTATGGAGAAGTGCAAAGGGGAATATCTAAAGTGCTGGATGAGAGAGGTATTTGGACAGGGGCCTGGTCAGCGACCATCAACCTAAAGGTAGTGAACAATGTATTGCAACATATCCTTTCTGCAGCATTTTTGGGCAGAGATAGGCTGGTTATTTTTTATCCCGGCCAGCCAAAGGTGTGTAATGGATGCAGGGATAAAGGTCATTTTTCTGCCTCTTGTACCATTAGGAAGTGTCCCCCTTGCCAGGGCATAGGCCACACAGCCACACAGCAAGAGAATATACAGTAATACGGTGCAACTTATGCGAGGAACTGGGGCACTCTTAAGGGAGTTGCAAAATAGCGGAAAAAATCTGATATTACAATTACAGAGGATGGAGAGGGAGGTGGAGAGGAAAGAGGAGCAGAGTAGGAGGGCTGGAGAAAATGCTAAAGAAGGATCATCTAAAAAACCTGTTTTGTCTCTTCCTGGTCCTGTTGCAGTTGTTCCCACTCCAGTTGTCTCCTCGTCTACCATGTCTGCTGTGGTTGTTACCCCTGTCCAAGTGTCTGATCCTCATGTTCTCCCTGCTGTTGTCCCTTCTGTGTCTGTCTCTTCTGTACCTGTCTCTAGTATGTCTGTAATGTCTGTCCCTAGTGTATCTGTGATTCTGGAGGGTGGTGGGTCAGACACAAATTTTGGCGGAACAGGCAAGGTGGTAGGGGGGAAGGAAGTAGAAGGAGTGGCAGGGCCCAAAGAAGGTTGCAGCTAGGGAGGAGATGGAGGAAGAAGGGGAAGCCTGGCTGGAAGCCCAAAGGAAGGCTGGCAAAAAGAAAAAGAAGAAGATGGGTGAGTTACCTAGTGTTCAGAACGGTGGGGAGGATGTCCTTGCTACCGAAAACAGGTTTCAGGTTCTGTCCGGGGATGAAGGGGATGGGGACTCTTGGTCTTTTATGGAGGACATGTTAAAAAAAAGGCCTAGTTCTCCAGCGAGGGAGTCGGAGTCTGGTAAGGTGAGGAAACAGCTAATGGCTGGGCTTCGCCTGGCGACCATTAATGTCACCAGTTTAAAGTCAGTCAGGGCTCGTGAGGAGGCCTTATTTTTGCTCAGCAGGTTTGATGCTGAAATTTTGTTTTTGCAGGAGACCAGACTGGAAAGCTAGGCAGATATTCATGCTGCCAAGAAGGAGTGGCACTGTAGCCCTTCCTTCTGGTCTCTTGCGGCCGAGCCCTACAGCGGAGTTGCGGTGCTTTTTATGACCTATAAGGTTACCTACCGGCGGGTTATTGAGGTTGAGTTGGGGAGGTGCATGGTGTTGGATGTTCCTGTGGGGGGGCATGAACTGCGCCTGATCAGCATCCATGGGCCTCAGTCTAAGTGGGACAGGAAGTGCCTCTTTACAAGGATCAAGGCTTTCCATTTTACTGCTCGGCGATTGGTCTTCGGTGGTGACCTAACCACCATAGTTAGGCCCTTGGACAGAGGAGGTACTGAGGCTAGCTGGGCTATGATAGCGTTTTTTTAAATAGCCTAGTCAGGGAAGCAGGTCTGATTGATGCACACGTTTGTTGCAATCCAGACAGCACAGGTTTCACTTATCAGAGAGGTAGTTGTAGAAGTAGGATAGATAGTTTTTTTGTGAAGGAGGGCACTGCTTGTCTGGTGACGGTGTGCCAGGCGGTGGAGTTTTCTGATCACTGTTTGGTAAGTGTGACTCTGGGGGCCTCAGATATCCCACAGAGGGGTAAGGGGATCTGGAGACAGAATTCGGCGCTGTTGGAAGGCAAGGAGGGAAGACAATCCTTTGAGGGTCTTTTTCATGCACTGGTTTCCATCCTGGATTTTTGTAGCAGCAAAGCTGAGTGGTGGGAGATTGCAAAGCAGACAATCACCAGGCTTTTCAAGACTGCAGGTAAGAAGATTCAATTAAATATGCTGCATATCAGGGTTTGTGGAGGGGGCTTAATCGTCTTGTCTTGGCCAATGGGGATCCTGGGGAGATCACAGGGGTTCAACTTCTTCTCAGGAAGCACCAGAATGACAGGCATGTTTCTCTGATTCTGGAGAGGGATTACGAGAAATACCACTCTCCTGACCATTACCAGAATTGCAAGAGAGGTATAGCAGTTAAGTCAGCAAAATCCAGGGCAGAGATTTTGGAAGCTGTTGGCTCCTATTATGCCAACCTTCTTGGGGAGAAGACCCTCGACCGAGATAGGATGGAGGGTTTTCTGGACTCAACACTAGGTCTGAATAAGGACTCCCCCGTGGCCGCTTTGACAGATGAGATCACCGCAGCAGAAGTTGTCTGGGGCATTAATGGGCTTTCTGTGAAGAAGCCGCCGGGGCCTGGCGGGCTGACAGCCAAGATCCACAGAACTTTTAAGTCCCTTCTGGCCCTCTACTTGGCGGAGGTCTTTAATTGCTGTTTGCGAGATCGCTTGCTCCCTTCGTCAATGAGACAGTCAGCGGTGGTCCTACTGTCAAAGGGGAAGGATGTGACATTGCTAGAGAACTAGCGCCCCATCAGTCACCTCAATGTGAATAGGCATAAGATCCTGTCAAAAATTTTGTTTTGGCACTTGTTGTCGGTCGCAGAGGGGTTACTTTCCAGCAGCCACCACTGTTCTGTTTCAAGTAGAAACACTCTGTGTGCATTGTCCGGGAGGCCTTCGAGCAGTGCGGGGCAGCTGGCTAGGGTAAGTTGGATCAGTCGAAGGCTTTTGATAGGGTTTCCAATGAGTACCTCTGGCTGCTTCTTGGAAATTACGGCCTGGGGGAGGGCTTTATTGGCTTGCTTAAAAGATGGTATCAAGGGTCTGAGATCTTCCCCCTCATTAATGGTTGGACTGGGAAGCTTTTCATGTTTTGTTCCGGAGTATGTCAGGGTTGCCCTGTCTCTTGTTGTCCCTTGTTGTACGTGTTCGCCATCGACCCTCTGATTAGGAGGTTGGAGGGGAGCCTGCTTTAGGGGGTCTCTTTGGGTTCTGCCAAGGGGACCTCCTTTGAAGGTTGTGACGTATGCGGATGACGTTTCTGTTCTTATCTCTGAACCAGGAGAGGCGCAGGTGGTGGTTTCTAAGGTGGGGCAGTATGCTGAGGCATCTGATTTCTTGATCAGCCAGGATAAGAGTGAAGTTCTCTGGTTATGGGAGAATGATGGGGGCTTTGAACTCCCGGACACTCTTCCTGAGCCCAGTCAAGAAGTTTCCTAGCAACTCCTCCTGGCAGCGCATGTATGGGTCAACTCTGCCCCTTTTCATCCCCCCAGGACCACTACCCAAAATAAAAAGTCCTTACCTCCTAGCCTCCCTGTTTAGTATCAAAAGAGTTTAATTGAGGCATTTAGAATACAAAATTTTGGAGCAAGTTAGTCTTGTACTTCTATTTACCTTTGGGCATTTGTCCTTAGAAACCCATGTAATTAAAATTTTTCATATTCTTCATGTTTAAATTACAGATTTTTCTAAAAAACAGAGATTTGAAAGAAAAAAATATTTAACACACCACAAAAGAGATGAAGACAACTCTCTGATTCTTGATACCTGTGGATATCCGTACGGGGAAAGTATATTTGCAATGGATGCAGATACTGAAGGTAAAAGATGTCCAATAAATGCCACAACTCGCTCCCCTTTGTTACAACTATAATTTTTACAGTCCTTTAAACCACCAGACAGAGTTTTCATTGGTCGATCTCACTGCTTCACCTGCAAAATCACAGACCTCATATATGTCATACCCTAAGGTGATGTTAGGTAAAATCTCTGTGTTTTGGTTGATCATTTCAATGGCAAAATCAAATGCTAGAAAGTGACGTAACAAGCAAGGAGTAATTCTGTGAAATAAAAGTGCAGGCCAGTCAGTTAATTGAAGCAGCACAGGCCTATCTGATGAATCTACTGGTTATATGTATCAATAATAATACACTCACTTGCTGGTTCATTTTGATAAATAAATAGTCCAGAAACTGTGTTCTAGCGTTCCAGCAGTGCCCAGCCATAACTCGGATCCGCATGGTGTGCACACATGCACACAAATGCAGAAAAGTTTGGTAGCACAAAACTTTCGATTTCAGGCTTACCAGAAAAAAAAAACTACTGTTAGCATGTCAAGTAGTCAAACATATATTTCATGCATGCCAGTAGCTTGTAACAATTACCATTCCAACATATGTATCTTATTAAATTATCATAATACACAAGCTCTCAAAGGCTGGGAGGATACACTTTCATATGTGAAACTGGGTGATCCAGCAATCCTGCAATGGCTTTGGTCCAGGATTTCAAACATTTGCTAGCAAATAGCAAATGACTTTAAAGAAATAAATTCCAGGTTTTCTGGACCAATCATTGCAATGTGTTGTTATAAAACATTGTAGTGCCAACTAACCAATGGTTAACTACCCACAGAATTTTAAAATCTATTTGCTGTATTGGCATAACCTGCATTAACCCAGGAACATAGGAAAACTTTTTTTATAATCTTTATTTGTTAGCAGAGTTAAACTGTTTGGTTGGTTGCTAAGAGGAAAGCAGATATTTTATCTGTGATATGTTGTATTGTCAGAAATGTTCTTAGGTGTTCAAAGAGCACACCGCTGAAGCATGTTGGTTACATGGAGTAAAATGTGATTTTTGCTGTGGAATGTATTGCTGAAATGCAGCAAATTCTATCCAGGGTTGTTGTTGTGAATGGGCCTTCAATGTGCAGTCACAGGTTGGAGACAGGAGAAGATCTAGTAGAATTACCTAACTGGAGTTAAGCAAAGTCAGTTCTCCAAACGTTCAGGGCTCAAAAAATCCCAGGGGTGACAGTCACACATAACATTTTTGGCAGGAAAGCAGCTCCAATTTATGTACTTTTTCTGGGTAATATAATTAGAACAATGAAACACTGGAGCAATGAAATATGAAACAGCTAACAAAAACACAGTGGCTGCACTAGTTTATTCTTTATTTAGGATTTTTCTTTATTTTCACCTGTATCTTGGTAGTAACATACTTTGTACTATTGTGACAACACTGCGCTGTATCTTTTCCAAACCCTTCTGATTTGGAGTGTCCTTTCCTCTCCACATCCCCTCAATATGGAAAGCAGTGTTCTGTAGTACACAGATGGGAGCTGGGCAGGACTATTTAAGGTGTAGCAGAGCAGGCAGCACACTGCGATTCTATCGGCAATCAGTAAAAGTATCTTTAAACTTACTTTGTGCATAGTTTATCTTTAGGGTAACTGGTGGTATAAAAATAGTCTGTATCCGTAGTATGACCCTTAAATAGCTGCAATATACCACCCAGTATTACATCTCAATCTTTGTAATATCCAATATTCTGTTTAAAAGAACATCCAAGTGTTCAAGACTTAGAGCTTATGGCTGTTTCCAAGGTGTAAGGGAAAAGTATTATAACTATACCTGCAATTTTCAGTAGTTTAAATCTATGAAAAATAATAATTGAAAATTAAAGTATTACAATCTTTTTAATTTTTTTATTGAGCACAAAGATAAAAGAAACATGCATGCTAAAAAATCATTTTCTCTCTTCCTGCAAAGATTACCCATAATAATCCCAAATGTTTGCATTTCATTTTTTAATGTTTATAAGGACAGGTTTTATTCATAACATTTTTATAGTCTACAGAAATACTTTGTGGAAAAATATGTGAAGGTAGTTTGAGATAGAGAGAGAAAAGAGCAGGCTTTTGTGGGGCGAGTATTTTTATAAAATCACTAAATTTTATTTGTTTTCAACATCCTAAAAAATAGACAGAGATCATCTACGCTAGCCCTAGCCTAACATGTATGCACTAGTCTTATACTTAAAGAGTAGTAATATTAAAGTAAATTCAGGTACATTTACAATGAATGTGGATGTGACAATGAATATTTGTGTGTAAAAAATGGTGTGCTTACATGGTACTAGCACTGCGGTTCTTTATGTAAATAAATATTGTCTTCAAAAGCCATGCTGGATAGTTGTATTATACATATTCTAAAAAAGAGAAATATATGTAATATCTAATTGCATATAATACCTTAACATCCAGTTTTGCGTGGGTAACATATGACAGTGCCAATTATAGTAGCTCCAGGGTGTAATATAGATGGGGTTATATGCTTCTATCATGATAGTAGGGAAGCAAAATTTTGAGTGAAATGTATATATATATATTAATATATTATAAGATAAAGATTTTATTTTATATGTAGGGAGTAAAAAGGACCACAAGATGGCGTAATATTAGCACTACCTGGTGGCGTTTGAAGCAGCCCAAAGTGTTACACCTGGAAAAATAAGAATCCGAGAAAAACTCCATAAATATTATTGTTATAGTGGTGGCTCATATGCTCTTGCAACATATGGTAGTGTATAAAGGTTTATAAGTTTATGGAGTTTTTGTTGGATTCTTATTTCCCCAGATGTAACACTGGCCTCTATTAAGGACATCCATTTTATTTAGGTTGCAGATCCTTGGACCTCATGGCTTGGTTTTTGCTCTGATATACATTGTCAGCTATGAGGCCTTCTATAGAGAGGTGTGTGCCTTTTTGGAGGTGTACTCCAATCAAGGAGCAGAAACATCTCTGCACCAATTAAGGGAAATGGGAGGCATCTGAGCTAAAGTTCAAGCATTGTTGCAAGGTCTGATTACTTGTGATTACATAGTAGTAATCACTGATTATAATTACCGATTGGAAAAGTGATTACTTATGTGATCTCATTTTTTTTTTTATTTTTTTTATTTTTAATATATTACATTACATTACAATACAATTACAAAAATTCTGTTTATTTGTCATTATGGGGTACTGAGTGTAGATTAATGAGGAAAAAAAAGAATTTAAATAATTTTAGCATTAGGCTGCAGCATAACAAAATTGAAATACGTCAAGAAGGTCTGAATACTTTCTGATCCACTGTATATGGGAATCCTAAACAACAGCAAAGAATAAGAAGCCACATATCCTAAAGGATGATCAGAAATTATACTTCTCAATTGCCGCTCCTAGCCTGTTATCCCTGATACAGATACACCTTTGGAAAATTTCCACCTAATTCCAGACAAGAGAAAAATGTTAGATTTTCCTAATTTTCTGTTTTGGTCATAATAATCACCAGTACAAACAAAGGGATAAATCTCAACTACAAGTACATTTAGTCTGATCTCTAAAACCTTACCATTGCCTGATGGAACGGGAGAAGCTCTGGATAGTGCTTACCCATCTTAAATCCATGCATTAGGGATCTCCCTTTATTATGCCTGCACCTGCTTATTAGCACCTATACAATTTACCAAGCTTACTCGGCTTTGTTGTAAGGCAATATATAGGCTGACGACTCCTAAGTCACCAATGACTTCATTTTTTTGTATTAATGGTAATACCAGATAGCTTGCCCAGCTTTATGGCCCACCCCTGGTAATAACTTTTTTATTTAGGGCAGCTAGTGCACCATAAAACAAGATCCCTACTTTTCTTTACTGAGCTGTGATAAAGCTTTTTAAAGCTATACAGTATTTTGCCCAATCTTACACTAAGGACCTAATTTTTGCACTCCCAACAGCCATTGAGATAGCATGCATGGGAGGACTGGCTAGTTGTGGTTTGATTTAAGATATATACTGCATACTGGCAGAAGAATCTATGATTTCATGCCCTAAACACCCTTATATGCTCAAATGGGGCCACACACTTCATTTGTATTTGTATTTGTACAGCAATTGTATTTCTCTGTATAATTGTCTTTCATTCAAAAAAAAAAATCACCTAATTAAAATTTACATTAAAAACACATATTTGATGCAAACAAAAGCCTTTTGATCATATATGAGGGAAGATCTGGCCCTGTATAGCCAGCTTATAAAGATAAGCTTACACTACAAATATAAATTACATGCACAAATGTAATGACTCTCGGTTTTCAATAACTAATATTTATTTATATTAGGCATGTGCATGAAAATCCTCGACGATCATATAGTATATACAGTGTATATATTTGCTGAAATACATACAAATTATAGTAAGGATTATTTACTGAGTTTTATAGTATAGTTTTTGAGTATCCACAATGAAAGTTTACCTGGTTACATTTATTGCAAAAAGCCAATTGTGCTAACAAAAGAACTTTTATTTGTGCACTAATGACATATGAGTGAGTATTCAAATTGAAAAAGGAAAATACCTTTTAAGTCCAACTCATGCAGCTTTATGTGATGGTGTGGCTCCCTATGTCGGAGCAGTGTTGCCACCCTCATGTGGGCTGTAACTGCATGTACCAGGGTACAGTTAGCAGCACTGTCACTGCTGAGAAGCAATTGACCACATCTAGTCCTAATCACTGCTTTCTCAACATCCCCGTCTATTTTAAGATGTGTCTTTAAAAGGAAATGTGGGATACAATTGAAGAAGAATTTGGATTACTCACAGAATGTCAAGGAAGTTTACTTTATGTGACATGTACAACCTAATGTACCTGGTTCTTTGTTTAGCCTTTTGGTATTGCATTTGTTGTTTTTCAATCCAATATAATGCAAAAGTAGTGGTGAAAAAATATTTGATGTGTTAACCATTAACCAGTAATGTTTATATATTATTTTTTCTTGATTTGCATAACATAGGAGTAGCAGGGGTAAAAGCGTTAACTAAATACTTTGTGTTATTGGTTGTCCCTGTTTTTTATCTCAGAAAGTTGGAAGCCATGCAGACACAGTCTTCTCTTCATTATCATTAAGGGGACATTTATCTTAAAATGTGAACATCTATTTTTCTAAGTGTTTGTTTATTCACTACTCCTTTGGTAAATCAGCCCTATTATGTCCTATTATATCTGAAATGAAATTCTGACATTTAAATCACGTCTCATTATTATAATATAACACTTTGGGAAAAATATACAAGCTAAGATTCCTGTGCTAGATGCCAAAATAGCAAAGACACGCACGGCAATAATGTATTTGCCCTTGGTGCTGATGTGAGCTGGTATAAATGTCAGCCAAACAACACAGAACACCAACATACTGAAGGATATATGATGAGCTTCATTAAATCTATCGGGCAATTTCTTAGCCATGAAAGCTACAATAAAACAAAGAAAAGCCAGGAAACTGTTATAGCCAAGCGCTGCATAAAACATTGCTTGTGAACCTACATTACACTGTAAAATCAATGTTCCAGGTTTTGTATTTGAATCTCTGTCTGGGAATGGGGGGTACAGAGCTGACCAACATAGGCAGATAACACATTCACCTATTACACCACACAGCATTACACAACTAGTGAGCTTTCTTCCCAACAGAGACTGCAGAAAGCTTCTTGGTTTGGTAATATTAAATGCAATTAAAACAGTAATAGTTTTTGCCAAGACAGAAGTAACAACAACAGCAAAAATTGTGTTAAAAGTGAAATTCTGCATCAGGCAAGTGATCTCTACAGGGACATCAATGAAAAACAATGAACACAAAGAGGAGAACATGACCGAGATAAGGATAATATAACTTAAATATACATTGTTGGCTTTTACTATAGGAGTCTCTCTGTATTTCAGAAATATTCTAAGGATGATAGCTGAGAGTACACATAGCAGAACTGAAGCTGATGTCAGTGTGGACCCAACAGGATCCTGGAATCTGAGAACTTCAATCTGTCTTTTTAGGCAGTCAACATTATCTTCATCTGGCCACTCATCATCTTTACACTTTACACAGGCATCCATGTCTGTAAGAGATTACAACCACACACTTATCAGACAACTATGCAGTACAAAAATGGTTAGAAAGATATATAGGAGATGACACAGGAAGAAGCTTTGGTGCTGTGTAACACCCATTGCATTGTATTGTATATTTGTCTTTCTCTAAATACTTTTGTGGCTCATGATTTTGAGGGTTGATAGATGTCTTGAAAATGTAGTCACTCAGCACACAGGAAAAAGGTAGTACTGTAATCTGAAGATAAAACCCTTACTAAAATAATTTAAGTACAAAAAAACTGAAAGGTAAACTTGTATTTTATAAACACCTGACATTTTTTAAATTAAAATTCTGTTCTTGTTTTCTTTTTTTATCTCTAGTCTAGTGCAAGCTCTGTTCAACCATTTCACATCTATATGCATGCACACCAGCAAATGTTGCATGTCATCTGCCAGGGTGCTTTCCTGTTTTTGACACTATGTATTATACATTGGCATGGCAATCTTTAGTCCCAGATAGAAGAGCAAGTGAAAGATTTATCTTAAAGAAACTTTGAATAAACATCAAAATGAAAATGTTTAATAATACAGTAGTCTCCGGACTATGCGGCCTAATGCGGCGGAAGGGCAGGTCGGATAACAAAAAGGCCAGATAGTCCGGAGTTCTATTAATACAGTACAATACTCACCTCAACACACAGGCCAGTGCTTCGCACACCGCACCCGCAGACATCCAACACAGAAGAAGTGGAGCCAGAGAAGTGATAAGCAGGCATCGGGGACATCCCTGATGCCTGCTCCTCACTTTTCCGGCTCCATTTCTTCTGTGTCGGATGTCCACAGGTGCGGCGTGCAGAGCACTGACAGATGCCCACCTGCAATGCCACCTAGAGCCCCCTAGGAGAATTTTTTTTTCTAACTAGGCCGGATAGTATGGAGTGCAGATAGTTGCGAGCCAGATAATCGAGATGCTACTTTATTTTAGTAATTGAGTGTAAATATATACAGTACCAGTCAAAAGTTTAGACATGCCTTACCATTCAATGTTTTAGTTATTTTGTATTACTATCACATTGTGGATAACATTAAAAACATCCAAACTGTAAAATACCACATAAATAATTATCTTTTAAACAAAAAGATGTTAAACAAACCAGAATATGTTTTATATTTTTGATTCTTCAAACCTTACATCTGATTACAGATTTGGAGACTTCTAGCATTCTCTCAGACAGATATATGACGTAGTCACCTAAATGGTTTTCTATTAACTTCCTGGGCGGTTCATTTCTGACTGGATTTATATGTCTAGAAGCGGTACATTGTCTTTCATGAAAGTTTATTTTACAGTATAATATAATAATATGAGTATAATAAAGTTTGAAACACAAAATCATGTCAAAATTTTAAATTAAATACGGTAAAATAAATTTTCATGAAAGACAATGTACTGCTTTTAGACAGATAAATTAGGTGTATTGCATTTATTACAGTTATTTTGTATTGAATGCAATACAAAATAATTTGAAAGTTCCGCCGCACAATAGCCGGGGGACAAATCGAGGAAAAAAGACGCGGACAGAGGCTGATAGGACCCTGTAG
Source organism: Pyxicephalus adspersus (assembly GCF_032062135.1). Classification (NCBI taxonomy): domain Eukaryota; kingdom Metazoa; phylum Chordata; class Amphibia; order Anura; family Pyxicephalidae; genus Pyxicephalus; species Pyxicephalus adspersus. The sequence continues at coordinate 32,566,959 of NC_092865.1, read as the reverse complement.
GAAGCTGGGGGATGCCAATGGGACCAGGTAAGTGCCTATTTTTTACTTTTTTTAAACTACCCCAATTGTGACTCGGGGTTACCGCTTTCAGCTTGTTTTTTTTACCCTGAGTCACACTTGGGCTTACCGCTGGGAGGTTAACTGGTGTACCCTGACAAACCACTCAACTAAGTCAAGAGAAATGAACATCCATCAATTCTTACAGACATGAACATCAGATTATTTTTGAAAATTTTATGAACTTTGAATGTATCCTCATGAGTAGTTGTGAAAACCATCAAATGCTATATTGAAACGAGGCCCATCAAATTACCAGCATCTTAGATTATAGTCCACATATAGTCCATAATGCTTCACAAGAGTTCAAGTAGCAGACATATCTCAAGGTCAGCTGCTTAGGGAAGACTACATAACAGCTGATGGTAAATTGTTGCAAAAACACCCCTTGTTAGGATCCCCCTTCTGGCAGGTAATGCAGGATCACAAAGGACACAGAGTCTTCCCCAAAGCACCCTGCAAGGTGTGAGGGGCCAGTAATCCTGGTTCTTTGCTGCCAAGCCACAAAGGGCAGATGAACCTAGGTAGGCTTCAGTGCAGAGCCAGAGAGGCAGGTACGGTCACAAAAAGCTTTACAGGAAGCATGGTGTCAATTCCTAGTCAGTAGATTAGGGCAGGCAGCAGGTAAGGTGTTGTCAGTAACTGCGCAGGAGGCGGGATAGGTGGCAAGCAAGGCACCATTAGTAAATAGGCAGGCGGCAGACAAGGTGTTTACAGTAACCAGGAAGGAAATCAGGTAACCAGTAAGCAAGTACAAGATAGGTGTGCAGCAGGGAAAGTCCCAAATGCTAAGGAGCTAGTGCAGTCACCGCAACAACCACTATTACTGTTGAGGCTAAAATAGCCTCTGCCCCTTAAGGGTGCTTCTCTTCTCACTATGCTGTGCATGATTGCCCACAGACATAATAAACCAGGAAGTTCAGCTGCACACTGTCAGGCAGAGAGAAAGAGGGAGTGCTTAGGCGGTGGGATGTGCCATGAGAACCAACAGGTAGTATGACAAAACGCTTCCCCTAAAGGCAGCCTCCAGATACCAGGCTTATCCAGGTGAACACAGTAAACTGCCTTTACCTTGTTGCATAGGCATTGCTGGAAGGTTCCCAGGAATTCTCCACTTGATGAGGTCTCCATTCCACTTGACGTGGTACTAAAGAAATCCAGCTGATCTCCAGAAACCAGAATCGCCTCACACTCAAATTCTTCATTAACTTAAACCAAGACACAGGGAGGCAGAGAAGATCCGACAGTAAGAGAGTGTTGTAACACCAGTTTTAAACAGGTCTCATAGAATTTTCATGGAATCAGGTACTGTAAATTGGAAGCCTCTTGCCTGAGCCAGACAGTTTCAGGTTATCAATGATGAAGGACACGTGATCTTATGCTCCAAAAGACCAAAGAATTGGCACAGGACAAGAGATACGCTGTAGTGTGGAATCCATAACACAAAAAAAATGGGGACTGGGAGGTACCCAAGTGCATGGTTTTGTTATAAGCAAACTCTGCCATAGGGAGAACAAAAGCACAGTTATCCAGTAAAGTAGAAACAAGAAAGATATTGCTTTAGAGTCTGGTTAGCTCTCTGAGTCTGGCCATTTCACTGGGGATGCTAACCAGAAAAAAGTAGAGACTGGATCTGCCAAAATTTGGAGGTAAACTGTACCCTTTTATCAGATACCCCATCCTCTGGAATTCCATGAAGTCAGACCATTTCTTTCAGAAACACCTCAAGTGTAGCTGCCGGATTAAGTGTTCAATTATATTAAGTCTGTCAACCACTACAAAAATTGAACTTTAGACCCCTGAATAAAGTCCATTTACAACATGCTCCAGGGACAAGATGGCATGGGCAAAGGCCTACATAACCCTCAAAATCTATTTCTATCGCTCTTAGGCACAGGTGAAGCATAAAGAGACAAATTCCCTGCAATCCTTAAATAGCTCAGGCCACCAAGGTTTACTGCAACAGGTCCAGGATTTTGGAGACTCCTTTGTGGATCCACAGACTTTTTGCCCTTTAAAGGTCAAGACTAGGGTTGGGCGGGCAGGTGCATCAGGCTTTTTTGATTTGTCTTGTGAGGACCGACTAGATCATTAGAAAATTTTTTGCAGCCAAAACGGTGTTGTGAGAAGTGGGGAGTGCTGGTCTTAAGGAAGCATGTGGTATAAGGCGTCAGCTTTGGTACTTTTTACTCTGGGACGAAATGTTACATGGGACCTCCTAGCCCTCCTCAAATACTCCAAGTCCTTCTGGTCTATGAAAATAATTATTGGATAAGCAGCCTCCTCTAGGACAGGGGTGTCAAACTCAAATGCACAGTGGGCCAAAATTAAAAACTTAGACAAAGTCGCCAACCTAGAAATGTATTGAAAATATTGAGGAAGTTTTTTCTTCTCATTGGCTATAAAACCTTTTAATATGAAAACAAAGAGGTTTTGCTTTACATTCAATCTGGAACAAATCTATAATAGAGAAAGAGGCATAAAACTTTTTTTTAAATTTTATTTAAGAAAAAATCTTATGCCTCTTTCTCTAATTATAGCTTTTTGTAGAGTTAAATGTCAATGGTAACCTTTTTGCACAGGCTAACAATAATAATAACAATATATGTATAACATTCCTTTTTTATAAGTATATTTTATGCCTTTTTGCATCAGAATGTAAAGGATGTTTTCAGTTTCTAAACTCCAGTATCACTTAGTAAAATAAAAATTTGGTTCACTCATTTGATTGATCTAGAACCCTGTTCATGTTTCCATTGATAAGCCTATCCTTATACTGTATGTAATGTGTTTCAATATTATACACATACCAGTCTGATTAGAAATCTCTCCTGCTGAACATCTGGCGCAAGCATAGCAGCAAGACTTTGATTTTAGATCAGATTTCCGGTAACCAGGCGGACAGTTTTCAGAACACATGGATTTAGGGGTCTAAAATAGTTTTGAAAAAGTACAGCAATTAGATTAGTGAGACAAGTAATTAAGTAATTAAGTTATTATTTTATTATTTCTGCAGGCAGAAAAACATTTGTTTTTAGTCTTCCCACCCTCAATGTTTACAGTGCTGTAATATTGTTTTGTATCCATGAAGGAGAAAAGCTGCAGCAGGAAGTGGTTCAGTGGCAGATATTTAATATTAAATATTAAACCACCATATTAACATTTATGTTCCATTTGTACTAAGACAACCAATCTGTTCTAAACTCAAACAACTAGACTGCATGTTCTGTAAAGTAAAGTTCACATCCAACAACATATAAAATTTGAACATTATCATAACCACCACACTGGCCCCTAACCGCCAAGCACAGTCTCAAGGGCCTATATCATACCGCACATAAAGGGGCACCCCACCAGATCGGTTGTCTTTCCAGAAATTACCACCAGGACTCTTACCTTCCCCCAGACCTCAACCGCTCCCTTTATAACCAACTCCTAACCCTTTTAACAGGGCGGGTAAGCAGGGAATTTTTCTCCTTCAAAAACTGTCCCTAACTTCCGTTCCTCTCTTTATTTAACCCCTCCTATTCTCCTCCCACCTTAACGTACAACCTGACCCCCTAACTAACCCTCCTTAACCTCCCTTCTCATTGTTAACTCTTCCCCCCCCCCCCTTTTGGGCTGCCCTTACACCCTGTCATGCAGGCCCTTGTCAGCTTCCCTGCTGCAGGCCTTTCTTTATCCCCTGGTTTAGCCAAGCAAGATAATAGCTTAGAAAGAACAGTTTTTGCTAGAGGTAGGCATTAAGAATTTACTAAAGCTAGTTGTAAATATATTAAGAAATTAAAATATTAGAATCACCTTTGTAAAATATAAATTCCATTTTATTGCACTATCATTGATGACAATTTTATTTTTCATGCTGAAATTTGAGAAAAATTCTCCAACATAATTTCTTTTTACTGTGAAGTTTGAAAATGCTATAATATTTACTAAATCCAGTTTTACATTTGTCATTCCATCTTTAAAAACCATATAATTTCCTGAAGCAGTTTTAAATTGGATATTCTTTAAATATTTGTGGAGCTGAAAAAAATAACATATAAAAATCATAAACGTGACATAAAATTTAAAACATTTGTACATACTTGTAGCAGCTTTCACAATCTTTGTGTCATGATCACTGTCCAGTTTCCTGCTCCCTGTCCACTGCAGTTATTCCATTCTTCAACGTGTGAAAACCCCCCCACCATACTCATTACAGTATCTACATTCTATCAGAAGAAACCACAGTGTTTAGTGGGAGTAGCAGAAATTTGACACATCTGAAATAATAAATATCTGGAGCATGCAGAGAGCAGCAAAGAGGTAGAAGATGCAGGCCACATCAACTGTTAACACATATCATATAATTTTGTGATATACTGGGAGATCATTGAGAACTGAATTTTCAGAATAGTTTCACAGAGCCTTGGGACAGCAAGAGATGCAGGAGATGCAAACATAAAAATAATTAAAATTTTTACTTGCCAATTAGTGGGCATGTAGATCTAGTACATCTACTACATAATATTATTAATCTTTTCTTATTGCCTGCCATTCTGTGACTTTTAAATTAATTGCAAAGTCTGCAACCTGGAGGAATATGCCCCAAATAAAAAAAATAAGTGTAACAGGCTAAGGTTCAATTAAATTGTGGTTTTACTCATTAGCATCCCAATGTTACCCAATATTACAAACCATTAATAGAACAGTTGTATGCCTAGAAGTTGTAGTTTTTGTTTATGTATTTACAAAAAATGGTGTGCGTCCCACTAAATAAAATCCAGACTGCTTCAGGAAGCTGTATGTCTTGTTACCAGGGCCAGATTTCTGGCTAGGTTACCTACGCCATCAAAGCCATCAAACAAAACCTAGCCTCCCAGACAGGCTGAGACTTGAAGATCTTTTGGTGGACACATTGGGCCTTATTAATTAAAGTTCCAACACTGGGGACGATAAACTATCATGAGGGCACCTGGGTGATCCAGCAAAGCTAGAATGGACTTCTTAAAAATCATTTGCTTTTAGTTTTCAAAGTTACCAGGCAACATGCGCTGCACTCAATAAGTATCTCCTGATCTCCAAGGAGGGACAAAGTAAGCACCTAGGGAGCAGGAGTGAATGCCAGTGGCACAAAAAAAAGAAAGGGAGAAGTAGGTGAGGGCAGGTGTGTCAAGCATAATGCTCGCTCTCAAGCACATTGCTCTGCCAGAAATTTTGATTAACCACTTTGGTCCCTAATATCACACCAGATGCCACAAATTTGAGATAGAAGAAGGAATAGTGGGGGGAATAGTGTGACAACTAACACTGAAGATAGTCAGCCGAGGGGAGTAAATAATGTAAGTCAGGACCTGTCTGTAACATGCCAGTAAATAATGTAAATCAGGACCTGTCTGTAACATGCCAGTATCATTCTTTTCAATGTCTTTAAGAGCTGCCTGTCCTGTTCAGATAACAATCTTGAAATATTGGGATATCTGACATGGGTATTCCAAAAGACTGCACACCACTCTTACCTAGACGAAGTATGAGGATGGGGTCCGATATAGGCATATGAAGTAAAAAGAAGGTAGATGCAAACAAAGACAAAACGTCATCTTTTTATGTTATGACAGAGAAGGATTTGAAAAGGACATATATATTTACATGAAAAGTCCACTTAAATAATATAGAAACCCAAATGCAAATTATGTAGCATATTGCAGACTTAGATGTAATGGATGCATTACATTCTTTTTTTTAAGCTAAGACTTGTTTCAGATTTACTGAAAATGCCTGTCAGAAAAGCAGTGTCCTTACCAGTTCCTGTGCATTGAATTGATAAATCAACCAATGTGCTTTTCAAGCTAACTTCTGTACACTGCAAATTTACCCCTCCCTCCCATGTAGATGCAAAGAGGGGGACATGCTCGAAATCCAAATCAGAATTGCTCAAAAACCTTCACATAGGCTTTAACATTTAATTTAATTTTAACAGGTTTCCAAATGTGTTCCTGCATTGTTACAATGTCACACAGACTTCAGAGATTATAAATTGCCACGTTTGAACATATTAATTGAGATTGTGCCTTGTCTGATATTTGAAAAAAAAAATGTAAAAATCAATTACTAACCTGTATAGCATATGCTTTTTTGTTTCCTGGACTGCTAAGGTTCAGTTTATTACTATAAGCTGTGTACATATTGTGCAAGGCATGAGCCACCAAATAAACTGCTGTGTACACGTTATAGGTCACCAGTAAGTTCTCTATATCATCTTCCAGGGGAGAAACAGAATCAAGAGAAATATTTTTGCTGCATTTATATCTAGAAGTATTATCAGTCACTGAAGGTATGCACCTGAAATAATTCACCAATATGTTTTTAAAATGTCTATTTATGGGGTAATTATTAGGATTTGCTTTACGAAGAAACTTTTCTAGCTCAGGTTCAAATGACTTTTTTGGAGAAAACATCATCGTTCCATTAATTTGAAATTTCCATTCTTTGTCATTATAAGTTTCATAATTGTATGCTGTTAAAATGACAACTTTTTTTTTTAAAGGATAGATCTTTGAGAAGAACATCAGCATTTGTTTTATCTCCTCAGATGAACTATAAATGACAATGACATTAGCAGTAGAGCCGTGTAATTCAGGATATAATAGTTCAACAGTACGTTTTTCTACAATAAATTCCACACAAATACCACTTTTCAGAACTTCTTCTTTAAGGTCCTCAGCAGCTTTTTGGCTGTCTCCTTCCTGTGATGTAAAAATTCCAATCCATGTCCAGCCAAAATATTTTAGTAACTCTACAATTGCTTTGTTTAAAATATCTGTCCTATACGCAGTATGGTACACAAATGGAAAAAGTCTTTTATTTGCTAAGATTTGATCTGTGGCTCCATAACTTATCTGGAAATTTCAGAATAATTCATACTTAATTCCAAACTTGTTAGACAAAGATAATAAAAACGACAAACGTAATAAAACTGCATATTTTGGAGAAAAGTAAAGATGGGAAAAAAACATTTGGGTTGCTTTACGAAAGAAATATGCTTGGATTTTTCACTTAACTTAGAAAGTTAGGTCATGTGCTAGCACATACCCTGCTTTCTTTCAATTCCCTTGCACATGACTGTTTTCATTGCAAATTGAATTTTCAACACATCCACTTGCAAGGTAACAATTCACTTTGCTAAGTACACAGCCTACATTTCTTTAAAGTTCAACCTCAGTCATGGGGCAGAATAAATAGTTTTGACAAATAGGTTTGACAATTAAGGATCTCCCTACTCCATAGGACTCCTGGCCCAGAAGATATTAAGGGTACTTTGTCATCCTCACTCTGGAAATGATATTTCACTTAAGTGAATGTAGTGAAAAGTCTGTTTACAAGGAATGCCCAGTTATGTGCTACTTAAAAAAATTCTTGCATGTGATAGAATTGTTTGTCAGTAGGGCTTCATCATTCACCAATTTAAGCGAATTACCCTTTGCAGAGGTATAACTTACTTTGCAAAGTGCACATTCTAAACTTCTTTTATAAATCGGCTACACTGTCTTGTAAATATGAGGTTCTGATTTTACCCATTGTATGGTTTAATTGTTTTCCAAGACATGTTTCTGCTTCACCAGTATGAGTATAAAAGATAAGTTATATTATTTTTATCATATACATATATTGGTTGACATCTTTCAGCTTATCATCTTCAGTGGTAATCAGAACTACTGTTTGGTGGACTACTAGTTTGGTCAGAATTGTCTTTCAAATTACACATTCTAATTTTTGTCATGTATCCTTCTTATATTGTGAACTAAAGAAGCTTTTTACATACTATCCAGCCGGAGAAGAAAATTTTTAGCTGTTGTCTGTCTGATAACACAGTCTAATTTTTTATTTCCACAAATAAACTGACAGTAGTATTGAGAAGCAATGTTGCTGTCATTATA
>NC_092865.1:32494965-32558792 GCF_032062135.1 Pyxicephalus adspersus | reverse complement strand
TTAAGAAATCCATTCCAGGTTTTCTGGATCACCCAGCTTCACTGAAGAAAGTGTATTCTCTCTAGCCTTGGAGAGCTTTAGTAAATCAGGGCCCCTATGTCTAAGTTTAAAAAAAATATATATACAAAGTACACTTAAAGGTCTTTTTACAAAGTAGTCAATCTGGCATTTGGCAATATTCTATGCCTGAGATCTGTTCAGGGCCATGTGTCTGTTAGCAGATAATAATTCTTAATCAGAAAATCAGAAAAAATAGTTTTGAACGTGGATTTTTTTGTTGTTGTTAAAACCACTGTCGCTGTTGTAAAAATAATAATAAATGGCACAATTTACTTTGTATGCAATTCTAGTTAAACAGTTGCCAAGAAGAAAGAAAAGGGTGCTGCTGATGAAAAAAATTTATAAAATCTTTCCCTGTTACCCACATAAAATGGCCTGTAAAATTGGCACACTGTTCACTAGGCACTTGGTGGTCTGTCCATGCCACTTAGATGCATTTGGCAAATGCAGTTCAATTTAATATACCAGAACAAACCACCAGAATTGTTCCCATTGACCTCAATGGTGTTTTTAGTTTTAAATCCATAATTTTGGGACAGTTAGTTTAAATGGCCATTAAATCGAACAGAGAGAAATTCGAACAACCCTAATATTTATCCCTGGCTATGTTCTCTTAGTAACCTAAATGTATTTTTTTATATATATTCTTCCCGTTTAAATTGAAAGTAAACTAAACAAACAAAAAAACTCGCTCACCTTCACTTTTGCAGATCCGTCGATTCCTCTGGAGGTTTTCTGGATCTTGGCCCGCATCATCCTAGAATCCTCCTTCGTCCCTGCGCTGCCATCTTCCTTGTCCTTTTACCGCCTTCTGCCTATGTCACCCAATCTCACAACCTTTTTTAAAAAAAATGTTTTAACCCCCCCCCCCAAGAAAACAAAGGTATTTTTACCTTATATAAAAGGGTTGTCTACAGAAAACGCTGAGAGAAATAGCTAGATACATACTAACGTTTTATTATCTGCATGAAACACTTGAAAAAATATTTAAATTATATTTTTAAACGCACCACTAAAAATTAGAGACAACAAAATAACATGTAAAAAAAAGTTTACATAATTCTTGATACCTGTGGATAGCCGTACAGGGAAAGTATATTTGCAATGGATTCAGATACTGAAGATAAAAGATGTCCAATAAATGCCACAACTCGCTCCCCATTGTTACAACTATAATTTATGTAGCTCCTTAACCCACCAGACAGAACTTTCCATGTTGATCTCACTGCTTCATCTGCAGAATCACAGGCATCATATATGTCATACCCTAAAGTGATGTTAGGTAAAATCTCGGTGTTTTGGTTGATCTCCTCAATGGCGAAATCAAATGCTAGAAAATGACGTAACAAGCGAGGTGAAGTTCTGTGGGAAAAAGTACAGTCCAGTCAAATACAACTTTTACATTTATTGTATAAAAGGAGCACAGGTCTATCTGATTAATGGTTCTAATTAATATTCTGTCATTTAACTTCTCATCTACTGGTTGCAATTTCAAATATTATTAATACACTCATTCTCACTGGTTCTGAATGATAAAGAAATAGTTCTGAAACTGTTCTATAATCCCAGCACTGTCCATCCCTAACCCATATCAGCATGGCACTGCACTGAAGCAGAAAATGAAAGTTGCACAAAACCATGTGTGCCGCTACAGGAAGAAATATGTGTTAGACCAAAACGCACTCCGAAGCCATCATTAAGCTTAAAGTCCCCCTTTGAACAAATATCAATCAGGCAAGATTTTATTGCAGAAAGGTACAGGTACCTACTTCATTAACTGTTTTTACCTGCCTGGTTGCCACCAAGCTGTCAAACTCTGCTGAGCTTCGCATGTCAGGGAAACCTGGGAATCTCAGCTTTTCTTGTGCTTTCCAGGAATGAAAGAACTGCCACTCACATGAGCAGGACTTACTCCAACCCAAGCCAGCCAATCAAGATTCCTGAAAATCATTTTCAGGAAGAGAAGATGCTGGCATCCTGTTAGTATCAGATTTATATAATAGATTTAGCTCCACTTTGAGGAAAATTATGAAGCAGAAAAGGGAGAAATTATTGTTTCTTTATCTGATTTATGGACTCTGCAATGCATAACTGATGATGTTAAAATCTACAGCGATATAGAAACAGCAAAGAAGTTGACTTTCAAAGCTATAAAAGGCTTATGATAGAAACTGTGTGAAAAATACTAATCTCTTCTATCAAGTAAAAATAATAATAAGTCCAATAAAGACTTAAATGAGTGCGCTGCTAATAACAAGGAAAAACACCTAAAAAATCTGTAATCCAAGTCAAAAGCAGAGGGAAGAATATTACAGCTGCTTGACACGGAACCCTACCACTTATATCCTACTTATGCCCCAAAGGGTCCTCCACATCAGTAGGGTCCCACTTGCAGTGGTCATTACACATATACTGTTCTCAATTATCTTTACCAAATAATCCATATACAGCAGCCCGTGCTGAAACAGAAGCAGCAAACGTGGAAGTTTTTTGCATTGAGAATGAAACAGCCTTCAAGTACATGCAGCCCAATCACGGGCACAGCAGAAGTATAAGCAACCTAAGCAAAGAAAGTGACAGCTATAGCTAAGCTCAAAGTCTTGAAACAAACTGTGAAGGAGGAAGAATATCCTCGCCCTATTCTGACATCTTCTATAGTACTCATGGAAGGAAAATAAGCCAGACTTGAAATCTCCTTGTATGTAAACCTTAATAAAGAACGTCTCTTATTTCCTCTTTTTTGTTTTGATAATAACATTTAAAGAGTTTTGGTATATCTATTTCATAAGTGCAAACAAAAATCATGTAGATTGTGTAGGAAATTCAGACTTGCCTTGTGTCCCCTGCACACTTCTTGTGTTCCTTCCAATTGTTAACATGGACTGCAAAACAACTGCAAAACAACACTCCCATGTTGTAGAGATAAGGAGGAGGATTCAGTAATTTAGAAAGAGGCACCTGTACAGGGTTGCACTGTTCCTTGCAGCTTAAATATAGAACAGTGTCAGTGGCGTCAGTCCTTAAAAAAAACATAGGCTAATTGTATTTATGGCAGGTCAGTAACAGTTATTTTCCTGTACTTGGAGGGATGGATGTGAGAATGTGCATGTATTCCTCTCTCCCACATTTTAGCTCAAAGTTTGAAGGCAAAAAAAAACTCCTCACAAGTTCCCATTTTGTGCACCATAAACATTCAATACACAAAAATGGTTGGTTAAACTAACAAACTATTTACACAACTTGATTTCCTTTTTACTAGATTAAAAAAAAAAACAAATGTAATACTTTATAGATTAATTTAAAGGTTTTGTGTGAAATAAGATATTATTGAAGTACCTTTTTTATAAAGGTTTATATAGCCACCCAAAATAGGGAAAGTTGGGGAGCAAACAGGTCTAAATGGATTTGGATCTTAGAGAGTCCCTCCAAATTACACTCCACCTCTAGTGATAATGGCACCCTTGGCTGGGGCTTGGTCTAATGTAAAATCCAGCCCAGAACAAAACAAGCATTGGAAGGGCCAGCAAGTGTATGTATGTCAGAGAAAAACTTTGAGGATAGCAAAGGCTTCTGGCCAGGTGTATGTCTGCATATACAGTGCTCAGTGACAGCTTGCCAAGCTACTATGAGGTAAGTATAGGTGAAAGAGCCCATTTATGTTGCTTTTACCTTACGGCTGTTTCACACCAGCTTTGTGTTTGCATCAGCTTTATAAAAGCGTTGCAATGTGTTGTTAAAACAAATTGCAGTGCTGCGACCAGGGCATGAAATTATACGAACTGCTAGAGTAAACTGGGTGGAAACATTGTGAGCATTATTGACTATATAAACTCCGTTTAACAAGGGACCTGGGGAAATTTTAATATTTTCATAATATTTTGTTGGTAACAGAAGGGAGGGAGGGCTTGGATGGTTGCTGGCAGGAAACTGGATCTTCCATTTGTGATGTGGTGTAGTGTGTCAGAAATATGCCAACTGTGCAAAGAGCACAGCAGTGAAGCATGTTAGTTACAACTGACAACATTAGAAATATGATTTATGCTGTAGAATGTATTGCTGAAATGAAGAACATTTTACCCAGGGATTCATGCTGTGAATAGACCTTTAGTGTGCTCTCACAGGACTACTGGAGACAGGAGAAGATATAATGTAGCTGTATTATCTAACTGCAGTAAAGCAGTCAGGTCTCCAAGCTGACTGTGTGGACAAACAATACCTAGAAGTGATAAACATACCGTATTTTTCGGACCATAAGAAGCACTGGACCATAAGACGCACCAGTTTTTAGAGAAGGGAAATGAAGAAAAAAATATTCTGAAACAAATAGTGTCCTAAAATATTTTATGTGCATTAAAAACCAACAGCACAGTCATAAACACATGTAATCAACCCTGTAAAGTAAACAGCGTCTTATGGTCCGAAAAATACGGTAAATGCAATTTTATGCCAAGTCATATCTATTTACCTATTCTGTGTATTTAAATGTATCTTAACCCAAGAAAACATTACAAAAATGTAATATAAAACCTCTTACAAATCTCCAATACAGTGCCTGCACTAGTTTAATCTTCGTTTAGGAAGATTAAACTAGTGCATGCGATTTCCTTTATTTTCAGCTAGTGATCCTTCTAGTAATACACTCTATACTAGATAGATAGATAGAAGATAGAGCAGCGTTCTAAAACCTGGTATGTACCCTTCTGGTTTGGAGTCTCCATTCCTCTCCACAACTCCATAGAGGGGAGCTGGGCAGGACTGATAGCACTACTGGAGGATTCAGTGCAGCAGAGCGGACAACATATTGAAGTTCTTCTACGAATGAGCAAAAGTATCAAAAACTTACACTTTACAGATTTTATCTTGAGGGTATGCATTAACATTGACTTCCAAAGGATGACCTTTAAATAGCTGCAATATACCACCCAGTATAATATCTCCATCTTTGTAATATCCAGTATTCTGTTTATTAGATTGTCCAAGTGTACAAGACTTAGAGCTTACAGCTGTTTCCAAGGAGTCAGGAAGAAGTAATAGAATTATACCTGTAGTTTTCAGTAATTTACATCTACAAAAAATATAATGATTGAAAATTTATTAAAATCAATTTTTTTTTGTTTAATTGAAAGTTAAAAAAAATGAATTGAACATGCTAAAAAAAACAATTCCTCACTGCGACAAAAAAAAGTTATCATTGTTGTTATTATTATTATTATTATTATTATTATTATTAATAAACAAGATTCATATAGCGCCAACATATTATGCAGCACTGTACATTAAATAGGGGTTGGTAGCAAAAGCAATGACAGGTTCTAAGCATCTTTTTTTTTCATAAGAACCCTTCATGTATCATGATATAAAATCTGGAATAATAGGAGTGGCAAATATTGGCCAGACCCAGTCTATAGCTTAGTGCAGCACAACAATTACTAGTACAACCTAAGACTACACACAGTTTACAGCAAATATGAGCTTTCCTGGTGTAGGGTATGGCAGCATAGCTGATCCCTCTGTATTACAAACTAATTTTCTCTTTATTATCCCTCCTCTCCAATTAGTTGCAATATTCATTTAAAGAAAGTTGAGTGTGCAAGATCTTTATGACTCTTATTAGAGCTTACTCAGGGCTGAGGACTCATGTGACTGCACTGGGCCAATTACCAAGCTCATTTGCTGTCCCATAAGAGAAAGAGAATAAGTTACATGCTTCTCTATACTCTGAATTACTGGGTAATTTCTTTACCCCCTAAACTGATGAGCAGAGAGTCAGGTAAGAAAAGTAAAGGTATGTACAGCTGAGATGAGTGGCATTACCATTAGGCTGTTCAATTGCCCAGCAGGGGCTTTAAACTGCATCCAACAGGGTTTGGATTTGCACAGATTTTTGCATGCAAAAGTTTAGCTTTAGTTTCCATTAAACCATTTCATATTTCATAATATGTTGGCACTATATAAATCCTGTTTAATAATAATAATAATAATATGGAACAATTATATTGCAAATATAAATTGTACATATATTTTTTCATATGTAATAAAAAGCATACATGAAAATTGTTCTTTATAGTTTCTTCATGTTTTAGTTTCTTTTTGTCCTACAGAGTCAGCTTTTGTCTTTTTTTTTCATATTTAGCACTGCTAAATTTAGCACCACAGCAGTAATTTACCCCATATCAGATGGAGATAGAGCATCTGCTGTAACATTCCTTTATCTTACCTAGGAATATTTTGGCATGCATAATATGGTATTTAAAAAATAAAGATTAAATTGATAACCATTGTTGTTAATGTTTTATGTGCAGCTGCTACCAACGTTACAGTCTTCATTGAAAACTGAAGACGCAAAACCCAAATATTTCAGGGGTAATATTTTAGAACTAGGGACCTTGAAATATATTCCGTGCAACTAAACAAGGAAGCATTCCCAGTGAGACACAGCAGATTTACTTTTTGCAAGCACTTTTTGTACAAAGGCAGAAAAAACAATTTAAAATTATTCAAAATTCTCAACTCTAGACTTAAGCTTTGCCTCACTCAAATCAGCAGTTTGTAAACATTCTATCACTGAACAAAAACTATTCTTTAAGAAGTAATTACACTTACAAATTTACAAGAAAAAAATTCTAATTTGCCAAAGGCAATCTAATGTGAATATATGTGAAAATACATCAACAGATTTCTATTTACCTCAATGGTGCCATGTGGATGACATTTTAGGCTGCATTTGCCCTGTTTTCCTTTGGATACAAGTCCTAGTGAAGTACATTTGTGCTGCAAAAAAACAATGTAAAATGCAGCATTTTGGTTTATTCTACATTTCGACATAAACATTCTAGCAGTACTGCATTTGAATGCAATTTGAAAACAACACCCATCTACTCAAGCCCATAGATGTGTGTTGTATACAATTACAGAGAGTGGGCTTCTAGCAGTCGGTTACAGAAAGGATAACCGCAGAAACAGCAGCTGCTGAAAAAAGGATTCCCAATGCGCAGGAGAACCTAAAAAAATCTCATTGTAACAGCCTGTTCTTATTGTAATCAGCATGTGCAGGGGAATCATGATGGTATGGAAACAGTTATATTGTCTCTTGGTCATTCTGATAATCAACCCAAGACCCTAAAGGGAATGTATTGTGGTTTTGCTTATACTGTATGTATGTATGTATGTATTAGTTTTAAAAATATTTTATTTATTCTGAGAAAATAAAGTTATATACAAATGTTATTTTTTATTTTAAACTAGTAGACAAAGCTATAGTATTCTGATCATGCACTTTTCAGCTTGCCGAGACCAACAGGTAAAACTAAAATCTGCCAACACACAACTAAAATGAGACTAATGACCTCTGCTCTCTGTTTAGAAAAAACAATGCTCTGTAAATTATGTGTAATAGGAACACCCTGCACTGACCACCTATGAAAACACAGATTATATAGAAACAGTAAAAAATAAATACAACATTGATTTAAAAACCTACAGGAACCAACATCTCCCTAAACTGTACTTCGGTAACAAAAATATTAGCTGCACGAAATTTTTTGCAATGTAAAGTTGAATAATATGTTAAGCATACTTACAGAGTATTATATAAAGTTGATGTAAAAAAAAGAATCATTACTAAGCAGGTGATAAAACTCTAGTATTAGATTTAGTAGTATTAATTAGTATGTTGATATGAAAATTTGTCCAAGGACTTTTGCAATATCTGTAATTGTCAAGTATCTGTAGCTTCAAAGTATTAAAAAGAATAAGAAAAATTCTCACCAATACCTAAACCTCAAAACGTAAGAAGAATACAGGGAGATGATTCAGACACACACACAGATCATGTCAGCATCATACTGGCTACAGCATAATGTGCAAAGGAGCAGTACACATACATTGACATTTATATTCTGAGAAAAACAAGTGGGAGAATTTTAAATACAACGAGCATTAGTTTACAGCATATTCTAAGAAGCAAAGTACTATATAATTACATTTGATCAAAACATGTTACCAGAGTAAAAATAACAAAACTACACCATTCATTATCTTGTTGTTAATAGCCTTTGTGATATACACAAGAAAAGACAAGTTTTGCATGATTTGAAATTATTATTTTCAAATAATAAAATATATCTAAATGCATAGAACTATAAACATTTGTATTAAAGTTATGAAGTTTAGATTATATTTTTTATTTGTTTATGGAGTTTTTCTTTTTTTATTAGATACATTTGTGGTCAATGAAAGTGCAATGTAAATAATATCAACAACCATGATCCAAAATTATTTAAAAGTTTACACTCTTTGAATGTGTTTCAGGATCAGGACAAAGGGAAAATGTTTTCATTTATAATTGAGAATACTTATACATTAAATTTCTAATGTTGCTTTTAAATATCAAATACTTATATGAAAGTAAGTTGGTTGGAATTGCAGGCCTGCTTTCCTCCTTGCTTCTAATTCAATTGGATTTCTGGCACAGGTCTCCCATTTTCTTTACTCTCTCCCCCCAGCTACCTCATTTAGTCACCCTCTCATCAGTTTTAGGTCCCTTTGTTTGGGCAAAGGAGATGCTTGATGTGCACTTTCTGCTGTTTACTCACTTCTAAATTACCTTTAACAGGACTTCTTTCCTTGTTTATTCCACTCTTAGTAGCAGATTCTGGGCATTTTGTTCACCTTTCCATGAAAAGAAAATATTTCCCACAAATTCCTATTCACAGTAGATATCAAGAACTTGGCTATAAAATACTCTCCAGGTGGTACAGAATGCCATAGAAACTTTTTCTATTTGTATCAAGGTTGTGCTGGAGTTTTGGGAAGTCTTATGGTACTATGTTACACTTTTTGGTCTTGCCCAATATATACACATGACAAGAAATCTGGTTTGCAAGCTCCTTAAAATGTAAGTAAATCCTGATAATATACCTCTCCTATTGGCTATTTTGTGTTTTGATAAATATACAATTTAAAGAGTTTTGTCATAATGCTTAACTGGAAAGATGTGTGATGGTGTTTATGTCACACCCAGATTCAGGCATTTTTGTGAGTTCAAAGCTCCAGGAAAAGTAGATGTGTTTTTCATGCTAATGTTGGAACACCAGTTGGTCAGGTAAGAGATGAGAGGGGTCCCTTACTACCTGGTCTGTGTCAAGGTTCTTCCTGCCTGTGCAGTCTGAGCAGAGGTGCACTATTAATCTTAACAGGCCTAATGTTCAGAGAACTTTGTATTCAGTAGGTAGCTGTAAGCTGTAGAGCTCCACAAAACTGTTACCAAGGGGAAGTTCCCAGAAACTGTAAGTTGCCCCATTTATGCTTATGGATTTTAATTTGTGTTTTTCTTTGTTTAGACTAGATAGGAATGTTGAGTAATTTAAGCAGGAGCCGGATTGCTAATGCTTATTTTGCTGTTTTGTTTAATTTTACCAAACTGACAAACAAGTCAGGCAGACACCTGGAGTTTGCAGTCCACCCCTTTGCCTGTAGCCTGCAATGCACCTTAGGCAGCTCACATAGGTTTATATCATCATCATTGAAATATATCCTTACCCGTAACATTTATAATTCTATTCACTTTAAACCCACCCCCAGTGTTCCAATTCTGTCCGTATTTCCATGCAAAAAGCGTTACAATTATTTGCATGGAAATTTATTTTACATTGTAGGCCTATAATTCTTAGACATAATTCACCGAAATATGTCCAATATTTAATTAAATTATTAAATTTAATAGCAAACTTTAAATAAGAAAAAAGAAAAAATCTGTTAAAAAAAATAGTGAAACATGTAATATAACTGTACAGTAGCATGTAAAATATATATACAATTTATATATTAATATATATATATATATATATTATATCAAGATTTCTTCGTATTGGACTCAATACAGCTATTTTGTATTGAATCTAATACAAAAATATTTGAAACCCCAGAGAACGTCTCTGAAGTCGGCAAGAGAGGAGCGAAGAGGGAGGACGCTGCAAAAGAACCTGCGGTGACCAGCAGGATGCCAGGAGATGCCAACTGAGCAAGGTAAGTGGTTTTTCTTTAAGTTTTAAGCGACCCGGAGTCACACTCGGGATTACAGCTAGGGGGGTTAAACAATGTCCCATTTCCCCTGCAGAAGTCCACTGGCGAAATGTGTCAGTTTTGAGAATATACTTATTAATGAATAATATATCTCCTTTGCTTTATGGGGGTCTTTCATGAATCTTAATGTTCTAATTACATGATTTATGTTCCTAATGTTGGACCCTAGTGGATCTCTATTGGTTTGCAACAAATAAAACTTGTGTATTCATGAAAGTACATTGCCTAAAAGTCCAACTTTTTGTATACTCACCCTACATAATTTTTTCTTTTTGGCTACTAATAGACCTTCATGTATCACAAAATAAAGATATGGAAGAAGAAAAGTAGCCCTTAAAAGACAGACAGTCTATAGAACAATTACTAGTACAAACTGTTGAAATATAAAAAATATGAGCTTGGTAAATCAGAAAGTCCTTTTGCTCTCCCATAAGAGAAAGCGAATAAGTATCGTGATACTCCATACTCTGATGTATTGGGTAATTTTATCACTCCCTAAGTTGATGAACAATTAGTTGAGGTAGGTGCAGCTAGGGAGAAGGGTATTAACATTAGGCTGTTCTGTTGCCCAGCAGGGGGTTTGTGCTGTACCCAAGGGACATAAGATTTTAGTGGTATTTTCCTAATGGTGTAATGATGCTAATGCTTTTCACAACAGGGTATTTTTTTAAAGACTTTGCATGCTTCTGTTCTTTAATAGCAGCCTGTAGCAGCCAAGTGCTGCCTCAAGTGGCTATAGCACCTTTGTGCAGTTCTTAGTGTAGGCCTAGTGTGAAATCCAGTCCTAAACAATACAAGAATTGCGAGAGTCAGCAATTTATGTGTAGGAATTACATGGAAATCTATATCAGAGAAAGCCCATGGAAAAATAGACTACCGGCCAGGAGGTGCAGGTCTTCCTTTACTCTCACAATTGACAACTTGCTAAGCTACTATGAGGTGGGTAAAAGAGACCCATTTATTTCTATTACTTCTCCCTAAGGATTGTTTCACACCAGCTTTATACAAGAGTTGCAATGTGTTGTTGTAAAGTATTGCAGTGATATGACCAGAGCATGGATTTCCATGGGCTGCTTAGATAAATTTGGTTGAATCATCCCGGACAACCACTAATCCATTGTGAACTACCTTCAGGATTGTAAACCCTGTTTGCTGTGGTGGCATACCCTGCATTTATCCAGGAACCAGGGAGCTTCTTTTTAACTTTATGTGTAGGTGGGAGGAACAGGGGTGGATATAGGGAGTTGCAACGTATGCTACTGCACCTCCTAGACCCTTCTCAGCCAACAGATGCCCACATAGGGACTGTAAGTCATTTTTGTAAGTCATTTTGGCTGGGGGAACCCAAGCTCTTTTTGCACTGAGGCCCACTTTTGGCTATGTTTGCCACTGGAGGAGGGGTACTCGATTGGTACTTGAAGGGGATCTTCCATTTGTGATTTGCTGTAGTGTTTCAGAAAATAGCACACCAGGGCAGCATGTTGGTTACAACTCAATACTCTGGAAATGTGATTTATGCCGTAAAATGTGTTGCTGAAGTACAGCAAATTACTCCCAGTGTTTCTTGCTGTGAATAGACCCTTAGTGTGGTCACAGACTGGAGACAGGACAAGATCTAGCCGTATTACCCAAGTGATATATATAAATACAATTTTTGACAGGTAATACAGCTCATAATCTCATCTATATAGTTATCCTGTCTATTAAAGTGCATATAAACCCAAGAAAACATTACAACAATGTAATATAATATAACATAAAATCATCAATACAGTGCCTGCACTCGTTTAATCTTTAGTTAGGATTTCGTGGTAGTAATACACTCTGTATGTACTCTGTACCCTAGTATGCACTCTCCTGATTTGGAGTGTCCTTTTCTTCTGTAGTTCACAGAAGGGAGCTGAGCAGAACTTTTGAGGTTTCAGTGTAGCAGAACAAACAAAAAAAAGATACTTTTACAGATTACGTCCTGATTTTTAGTAAACTTACTTTATGCAGATTTTATCTTAAGGGCTGGTAAAAGATATCATTTTTTTATAATAGACTTTAAGTAGCTGCAATATACCACCCAACATAATATCTCCATCTTTATAATATCCAGTATTTTGTGTTAAAGAATGTCCAAGTGTACAAGACTTAGAGCTTACAGCTGTTTCCAAGGAGTTAGGAAAAGTAATATAACTATAGTTGAAATTCTCTGTAATTAATACCTACAAGAAACATAAGTAAAAACTTGCTAAAATCAATTGCATTTTTTCTTTGTGCAAGCCAAACTTAAAAGAAATGTGGTAGACAATCCTTTATGTAGAGTAAAAATTCTGTTGTTTTTTTTTTTTTTAAGTGCAACACTCTTTTTTAAAAAAAAAGCAGCATGGCCCCCTAATTCTCGATCCCCTAGGTCAGGGGTCAGCAAACTTTTTGGACTACTAGGCCATTTCAGGAGGTCAAGAAGGCACACTAGGCCAGAAGAAACAAGGTGTCCACAGAAAGATTTTTTCCAACCGTGACTGCAAGCAAGCAGCCTCAAGTCTTCTGTGGTGTAGTCTCTGTACGTGTGCGCGTGGGATTCGACTGCTTGAAAGTGCTGTTGATGTCGTTGCACACTAAACACAGGGCTTTGTTGCCACATTGGACGAAGAATAATTTGTCAGTCCATTCAGGGTTGAAGACACAACGTTCGAGGTCAACCTTCCAGGGACTGGTAGCTGCACATTGCTTCTGGAGGAGCCTTTTTGCGCATAGAAAAAAATATGCCAATCTCATGCATACGTAGTGAGATCTGCAAGTTTTTTTCTATCCTTCGTCACCCAATCTTGCACCTGGGTCGGGTGACATAGGATGAAGAACCCGGAAGAAGAGATGAAGATGGCGGCGCCTGGATTTTTTTTGGGCAGTTTTAATTATAACTGACTGTACCTACCATTGAAGTCTAATTCATGCAGCTTTTTGTGATGGTGCAGCTGAATCTATTTCTAGTTTCCTGATTGTCTCTGTAGTGCATGGGAGACACCCGCATAGGAATCGTCCACACATGACTTGCAATATACAAAACATCAGGGGTGCCCAACAGATGGATCGCGATCTACCAGTAGATCGCAAAGGCAAAGCGAGTAGATTGCGGAGCAATGCTTTTCAAAATAAACTCTACTGCGCACTGGAGTTATTAAGTCCAGGTTTTTATTGTTGGTATGTCATTTTGACTTGGGCATTTTAAAAGTAGCTTGCAAACCAAAAAAGTGTGGGCACCCCTGCAATACATCATAAACTGCTCAAAGACAGGGTGTAGACTTTGTAAACATACAGAGATCCTTCTACGATCAATATTTATCTGCTGCTTATGTCAGAGGTGGCTGTTAGCACACAATAGGGGAAGATATGAATCACGCTTCTACCATCCAGGGAAACACCAACATAACAAGGTGGCCTGCCAACTCTATCTCTTCCCACCTACCCGACCTCCTGCTGGCAATCACTTCTCTTGTGGGCCACTAGAAGGAACTTTTTCAACTACAGTGTTCTCCCCAGAATATGTTTTCAGCTGTGTTGTAGAGTTGTAGCCAGTTGATCAAAAGTGGGCTGGGCAACATGTGACAAATTTAGTGCTCCCAGTTCTTTTTGTCATATTTATCCAGTAACCCCTATAATTGTGCAAGCCAGCCCCTGTATTATTTTGTTAGCATCCTTACTGAACACATTTTCAAATATATAATACAATTAAAACATAACAGTGAAAAAGAAAGATTAATAACTAAAGGAATACACAATCAGTTACAACACCAGAAGGACCAAAAACAAATAATTTATCCTGCCCCTGTATTTCGTTTCAACTTTTTAATCTCCTCCCCCTTAGTACATCCTTTTTTTATTATCTTTGTATTACCCACCAAATGTTCAGTACCCCTGTACTGTTACTCAACTTCCTGGTGTCCCTTTATTTTCAACAAAATAGAAAAAAAACTAAACTATTTGTTGCAATGTAATTCTTATTTTGCAACAAATGTTTTGGGCAGTAATCTTGCTTGCAAAAACTACGGTGAGGTAGCAGTGCCCTTGCCACATTCTCACACCAGTAAAACACTGCCTTGGAAGATATGCTACCTTCAGCATCCACCTGCACTAGCCCAGTGAAGAATGAATACGGTTGACAGTGAGCGACTGCCTGCAGTGTAAGTGCTGAGTGGCTGGTACAGTGCCAGCCATTGGATGATGTGCAGGATTTCTTGCTCCTGCCACAACCCTGCCCTTGTACAAACCTACACCCTGGTACACCAGGGCTCTGCTGTGGGCAACAAAAACAAAAAAAGTATCTGAACTTTAGTAAACTTTCAGTGACCCTGTAGCATGTCAGTACTGTTCCAGCCCTCTCTGCACAAAGGCTGGACTGAGCTGCTGTGTGATAACAGCCATGGAAGTGAAAATACTGCATTGGTTTTGTTGAAAAGCTGCCAAACCCCTCATTCAACATGGCCAAGTATAGCAGTTCCTTAGTCGCAGTTCCCTTTTCCCCTCCATCCCCATTGGTAACTCTGGTGTGGCTCCTAATTTTAGAGCAGGGTTACCACTGTCATGTGGGCTGTTCCTGCTTGTACTACAATAGTATTGAAAAATGTTGCAGGACTGACCACACCTAGTCCTGTCCACAGATTTTTGAACAGCACTGCATATTTTAAGGAACCTCTCCAGATAATGTGTCTTCAAGAGGAAACATGAAGTACAAATGAAGACAGATTTGGATAATTCAGAGAAGATAAAGGAAGTTTTTCTGTTCACTTTATTTAAAGATAAGTACACACTTCCAATAATTATCGTTGGTAAACCAACGACCAACTATCCTGCACAATATTTTTGAGCCTGTACATGCAGATAACGACACGATCGTTCAACAATTTTGTACACGTGATAGATGCGATCGTGTGAACGATACATGAAGTGAGGATATAAAGATATAGATATATAAATAGAGATATAGATATATATATATATATATATATATAGATATAGATATTTATAGATTTATATATATATATATATATATATATAAACACAAACATGAACACAATACAGTGAAGCACCTGTACAGAACGTTCGTATATCGCACATGCTCAGAACATGCACGATCACTGAACGACTGTACACACGATGAATGGTGAACGATCGTCGTCCAATCAGACCCGCCGTGCCGGTCGTTCATTTTCAACGACTTTTTTTAGAACGATTTTTGGCCAATCAGTCGTTCGTCGTTCGTTTCCAACGATAATTATTGGACGTGTGTAAGCAGCTTTAGACATGTACAACCCAATATACCTGGACTTGTCTTTAGTTATTTTCTTGCCATTTTAAAAGGTAAAATGTAGTAAAATGCAAAAGTATTGGTGAAAAAAAACACTTGGTTTACCCAGAATTTTTTTGCATATTTATTTTTCTTAGCATAACATAGGAGTATTGGTTGTCCCTGTGTTATTATCTCAGAAAGTTTTAAGTTCTTAAGACAGAACATATTAACTATCATTAAGCTAAGAGAAAATGTTCTAATCCTTTAGTAAATCAGCCCCATTCTATCTAATTTTGAAACTTTATCTGAAATGAAAGTTTGACATTTAAATCACGTCTCATTATTATATTGTAACACTTTGGGAAAAATATACAAACTAACATCCCTGTGCTAGATGCTAAGATAGCAAAGACACGCATGGCAATCATGTATTTGCCTTTAGTGCTGATGTGAGCTGGTATAAATGTCAGCCAAACAACACAAAACACCAGCATACTGAAGGATATATGATGAGCTTCATTAAATCTATCAGGCAATTTCTTAGCCATGAAAGCTACAATAAAACAAAGAAAAGCAAGGAAACTATTATAGCCAAGAGCTGCATAAAACATGACTTCTGAACCTACATTACACTGTAAAATCAATGTTCCAGGTTTTGTATTTGAATCTCTGTCTGGGAATGGGGGGTAAAGAGCTGACCAACACAAGCAGATAACACATTCACCTATTACACCACACAGCATTACACAACTAGTGAGCTTTCTTCCCAACAGAGACTGCAGAAAGCTTCTTGGTTTGGTAATATTAAATGCAATTAGAACGGTAATAGTTTTTGCCAAAACAGAAGTAACAGCCACAGCAAAAATTGTGTTAAAAGTGAAATTTTGCATCAGGCAAGTAATGTTTACAGGAACACCAATGAAAAACAATGAACACAAAGAAGAGAACATGACAGAGATAAGGATAGTATAACTTAAATACACATTGTTTGCTTTTACTATAGGAGTCTCTCTGTATTGCAGAAATATATTAAGAATGATAGCTGAGAGTACACATAGCAGAGCTGAAGCTGATGTCAGTGTGGACCCAAGAGGATCCTGGAAGCTGAGAACTTCAATCTGTCTTTGTAGGCAGACAACATTGTTTTCATCTGGCCACTCATCATCTTCACACTTTATACAGCTGTCCATGTCTGAAACAGAATGACACGTTTAGCAGACAACTGTACAATAAAAAGATATATAGGAAGATGATGCAAGAAGGCGCTTTGTAATTAGCCATTTCCCGTCTACATACATGGACACCTGGAACTGTTGCATGGCATTTGCTAGGGTGATTTTCCTGATTGTGACACAGAGGCCTTAGCCAAGCCACAATGGCTCAAAATTGATATAATTGATAAACAGTTGGACAAAATTAAGGTTGACAAAGCACAAGGACCTGATAGATTTCATCCACGTGTCCTTAAAGAGTTGAGCTCAGTAATTTTAAAGCCATTGTTTCTAATTTTTTAGAGACTCTTTAAGCACTGTCTTAGTACCAATAGATTGGTGTAACGTAATGTGGTTCCTATCTTCAAAAAGGGAGCAAAGTCATTACCAAATAACTACAGACCGGTAAGTTAAACTTCCATAGTTGGAAAGGTCCTAGGTTGTCAAATAATTTTACTCTCTTTACGAGGAAGTAAGTAAACAGGTAGACAGTGTATTAGCAGTAAGCCAAGCTGTAATATCTAAAGCTAGCAAAGTAATTTATTGTATTAAAAAAGGAATAGACTGCAGACTGAGATCATAATCCTGCCCCTGTATAAGGCTTTGGTCAGACCTCATCCGGAGTATGCAGTCCAATTTTTGGCACCAGTTCACAAAAAGGACATTGTAGAATTGGAGGGAGTTCAGAGAAGGGCAACTAAACTAATAAAAGGAATGGAGGAGCTCAGCTATGAGGAGAGATTAGCTGAACTAAATCTATTCTCCCTTGAGAAGATGTATAAGGGGAATATGATCAGACTTTAAAAATATATAAATGGTCCATATTAAGATTACAACAAAGAGGGATTTCTTTGTGTCTGGAGGAAAAGAAGTTTAAACCCTGGATAAGGAAGGGATTCTTCACTGTAAGGTGTGTGAAAATGTGGAATCAGCTCCCTCAGGAAGTAGTTTCAGCAACTACTATAGACTGATTTAAGAAAAAGCTAGATGGTTTTCTAGAAGCACAGAAAATAACTGGGTATTAAAGTTTCAAAGTAAAGATTAAAGAGACTGTTGATCCAGGGGACATTCAATTTCCTCAGGGAACCAGTAAGGATTTTTCCCCTGTTGGAGCAAATTGTACCAGGTTTTTTTTATATATATATACAAATATAAAGAAATGGACTAAACGTGAGTAGACTTTTATCAGGTAGAAACCAATTACACAATATGATAATAGTTATTTGCCTAAGCTGAAATCAACAGGTGCGTTGCAAAAAGATTTTTTCGGTTTCTGATTTTCAGGATTGCTTAGTAAAATAAAAATATGATTTTACTGATTTGATTGAGCTGGGACAGTATTCATGTTTCCATTGATAAGCATCCTTATACTGTATGTAATGGTTTCAATATTATATACATACCAGTTTGATTGGAAATCTCTCCTGCTGAACATCTGGCACAAACATAGCAGCAAGACTTCAATTTTGATTTCCGGTAACCAGGTGGGCAGTTTTCAGAACATTTGGATTCAGGAGTCTAAAACAATTTTGAAAAAGTACAGCAATTAGATTGATGGCAAGTATTTAGGCAATAAGTGCCAGGTAAGTGACGTTTCCTAGGATGAGGTGATACCGAAATTTGCCGCATGCAGAAAAAATTTTTTTTTCAGTATTTCCACCTTCAGTGATCAAAGCATTATTATTTGAGGTCCAAAATGAAACAAAACATTTGAATGCAGATTTACAAAAATAAAATAAATGCAGAATCAGAAATCAACCATTTACTGATTCTTTTAATACAGTATACTAAAATTTGATTTGTTGCTATTTACTATTGTACTTCATTTATATTCATTCTATTTTAGGCTTAGTCTACACGGACTGTTTCCCCAGCGTTTAACCTGAGGCTTTTAAAGCCCATGTTTGAACTTCCCATGCATTCTAATGGGCTAATCTACACCAGGACATTTCCTTCAGGCACGTTTTTGAGCGTTATCTTAAACGTTGCTTGCAACGTTTAAAAAATTAAAACGCTGGATAAACGCGAGAAAACGCTGGCTAGCATGAAAATGCTTGAAAACGCTTCTATGGAAATCAATGGAGGCTTTTTCAAGCGTTTTTACGCTTTTATGAAAGCTTCCATTGAAAACAATGGGGGCTTTTATAAACGTTTTTAGCAGGACTTTGGACTCTGGAAGCCCCCTTTAATAAGCAGATCTCCACCACCCCACCCTGAGGAATGAGTACAGGGGGTACATAAAACCCCTTACTCATTCCCTGAAAGGGTTCAAATATGTGTAAAAAAAATTGGACGAGGCTTTAATGTTAAAATATTTTATTAAATGTGTGTGTTTGTATAATTAAACGTTTTTTTTACAGGTTATCCCAATGACAGGATGATTCCCAGGGGTGCAATGAGCACAGCCCTGGAAATCCTCCTGAAAGTGAGGGATTGCAGGGCACTAGGGGTTAAATGAGGACAAGCCTCTCCATTCACCCCTATTGCTCTGTGATTGGCTGAGGTTTTATGTTTCAAAACCATTCAGCACTAGACATGAATGGGGAGACTTGTGCCCATTCACCTCTACTGCTCTGTGATTAGCTGAGAAATAGGAAACCCTGATGACACCTCAAGCATCATCAGGATTTCCCTTTCCTCAGCCAATCAGGGAGCAGAGAAGTCAGCAGAGCTTTACTATGCTGACAGCTCTGCTCCCCTGATCACTCCCACAGCCCTAGAGGAGCTGTGACATGTGTTCTGTATCTGTAATACATGTCACAGCTCCTCTAGGGCTGCGGGAGTAATCGGGAACAGAGCTGTTAGCATAGTAAAGAAGTGGCTGTCTTATATCAGGCCTGGGACCCGAATCGTCTGTAAGGCCTCAGTCACTGTTTATCTCATGTTAATCTGTTTGTCATTGTTTATTATGTATATGGAGTGATGCTCCGTTAATTGCATTGCAGTTTCACAAATATAAGAAATATAATTTGAAAGTTATATAATTAATAAATTTCTCAGTAAACACACAAGAAAGTGCCTTCTTCCATTTATTGAAGATTCTGACAATTGTTTAGCTGACTGTCTAGTCAGCCACAGTCAGCCACACCACACAGTGCCGTAAGGGGCAGAACAGTAGGTAACATATAAGATATTCTGTAACAGGTAATATATTCTAGGTTATGCATCTGTGCTCAAACCAGCCACCCCCTTTGAAAACTAATTTAAACATTTTAAAAATTTAAAAAAATGCATTTTCCTAAGGTAATACTTATGTGCCATGATTCTATTCTGTCTTTCTGACACTTCATGCTGAATTCTTAATAGCAAAAAATGGACATTTTAATGACTTTCTCGTGGTTTAGCCAGGCAAGACAAGAACCTAGAACAGTTTTTTGGGGGTAGGCACTGAGAAATTGCTAAAGCTGTTGGTAAATATAACCAGAAATTGAATGAATCACCTCTGAAAAATATGGATTCCATGTTATTGCATTATCATTAATGACAATTTTATTTTTTGAGCTGAAATTAGAGACAAATTCTCCAATGTTATTTCTTTTTATTGTAAAGTTTGGAAATGTTAAAATATTTATTAAATCCAGTT
Source organism: Pyxicephalus adspersus (assembly GCF_032062135.1). NCBI lineage: Eukaryota > Metazoa > Chordata > Amphibia > Anura > Pyxicephalidae > Pyxicephalus > Pyxicephalus adspersus. The sequence continues at coordinate 32,538,583 of NC_092865.1, read as the reverse complement.
TTACATTTGTTATTCCATCTTTAAAGGTCACACCATTTCCTGAAGAAGTTTTGAATTGGATAATCTTTAAATATTTGTGGAGCTGAAAAAAAAACAATGTATACAAATCATAAATGTACCATGGAAATTTAAACACTCTGTCAGTAGGTAATGATGAGTAAAACTGCTATATATACATACTATACTAGGCATACTAGGTAAACTTCCTGGGTCCCCCTGCCGCATGTCTAAACGTTCCAGCCTTCTCAAGCTCTTTCGTTTGATCAGGTCCAGATACAGAAATACTTCTTGTTCAGAAAATATTTTTCCCGCCACCAGTGAGTGGGTCAACATTTGCTTGGTTCATTGGCTCTCAGTATTGCCTCAGTATCCTGGTAAATCAAGTCTGTTTGACAAAAGGCATTGGGACTAGAGGCTGGTTTGAAAGTTCATTTTTAAGGTTTCAAAGCTTGTATAAAAAGTAGTTCCCAATTGTTGACTGTTAGTAGTGAGATATCACATAATTATGTGCTTTACTAGGAGATCTTTGAGAAGATCTATTGGAGTCCATGGATGCTTACCTGGGACTTGGAGGTGCAGACATCAAAATAGATCAAGTTTTGATTGGCCAGCTGGTGGTCATATAAATCTACTACCACATCTAGTTATCTATCACACAATATGAATAGTTATTTCTTTTAATTGTTGGCTAACCTCTTACTTTTAAGTTAACTGCAAAGCTTGCAATCTGGGGAACATGAATTTTTGTAGATGATTTACTTATTAGTATCCCAATGCTAGCCAATTACCAAAAACATTCATAAAGTGTTTGTATTTGTGGAAAATATAGATTTTGTTTATAAAAACAAATGATGTGAGGTCCCCTACTCCTGAATCACCACTTTGGATCTTTATATCACACCATATGGCACTAATTTGGATTGGAAGAGGAACTGACTGATACAGACAGTGGTGGGAAAGGGGGTTAATATTGTGGCCACTGAAAAATATGCTTGTGTTTGGTATGGTATGTAATACTTACTTATTAAAAAATATTCTATTAATTATCTCATGTTTAAACATTGATAATTTGATATTTTACTGATACATTAGTTTTCATGTTTTTACTTTTAGCATTAAATAAAGTCCACTAATTATTTCTTTATGTTTATGAGGAACAGCTCACATATGTGATAAGTGTAGTTTAATGTTCAAAGCTGCTGGGGGAGGGACACCATGGTATTCAGCCTAAGCAGTAAAAAATGTATATTAGGCCCTGCCTGTTGCATGCCACCATCTTTCAAGGGGAGAAGGGGGAGTTATACCTTTATAGCAAATGTCACACTGCACTGTATACAAATCTCCCTGCAGATTTCTACACTATTTGTGCCTTTGTAAATCACGTTGATTAGTAAAATCCCTTTTACTGTGTTTTTCTGTTTCTGTAGAGCTGGTCACCACCAGCAACACGTTCCAATTCAATATAGTGATGTTGTAATGTCACCCCGTAACGATCATAACACCCTAGGTCACAGCCTAAATGGCCTTTTGAGAAATCCAGCCCTGGGAATAATGTGTTGCTTTCCAGAAGGGGAAAAGCTTTTATTTTCACTTTTTAGAAGTTTTTTGTTACATTTAGACATTCTTTTTTCAGATTAATAATAACATTTACCAACCTGTATAGCATATGTTTTTTTGTTTCCTGGACTGCTAAGGTTCTGTTGCTTGTTATAAGCTGTGTACATATTGTGCAAGGCATGAGCCACCAAATAAACCGCTATGTCCACATTATACGTAACCAGTAAGTTCTCTATATCATGTTCCAGGGGAGAAACAGAATCCAGAGAAATATTTGTACTGCATTTATATTTGGAATTGTTATCAGTCACTGAAGGCATGCACCTGAAATACCTCATTAATATGTTTTCAAAAAGTCTATTTTTTGGGTAATTACTAGGATTTGCTGTACGAAGAAACTTTTCTAGTTCAGGTTGATATGATATTTTTGGAGAAAACATCATCGTTCCATTAAGTTGACTGAGAATTTCCCATTCTTCATCATTATGAGTAGCATATGTGTCTGCTGTTATAATCACAACTTTTTTTTTAAAAGGATAAATCCTTGAGAAGTAAATTAGCACTTGTGCTATCTCCTCAGATGAACTAAAAATAACAATAATATTAGCAGTAGAACCTTGTAATTCTGGATAAACTTTTGTTTCAGGAAAACGTCTTTGTACAATAAATTCGACACAAATACCACTTTTCAGAACTTCTTCTTTCAAATTCTCAGCAGCTTTTTTGCTGTCTTCCTTGTGTGATGTAAAAATTCCAATCCATGTCCACCCAAAATGTTTTAATAACTCAACAATTGCTTTGCCTAAATCACTTGTCCTATGCATAGTTTGGTAGAAAAATGGAAATAATCTTTTATTTGATAAGATTGAATCTGTGGCTCCATAACTAATCTGGAAATTTCATAATAAACCAAACTGGTTAGGCAAACGTGATAAAACTAAGTGAGCCATATTTTAGTGAAAGCATTATGAGAGCAGATGAACTAACCTACTAGATAAAGCAAATCAGTTTGGAAAATTTTATCTTATTCTATACAGTGTAAAACCATTTTCTAGATGAACCCACACCCAGTACATTATTGCATTGAATAAAATAATGCACCTGTTCCGACTTACATACAAATTCAACTTAGGAACAAACCTACAGTCCTTATCTCATATATGTAACCCAGCGACTACCTGTATTATCATAATTCACAATCATTCAAAGATACCACTGTCGTTATTCTGTAACCTATATTTTTATATTTACTCTAATTGCAAGACAGATCTAACAAATTTAAAAGCTAGCTTTACATTCTGCTAGCTTACATTAAGAATCAGGAAGAGATACATCTTTTTGCCTCTCCTATACCTCCTTAGGAAGTCCTGAAACTGCCCACTGATTCACTCCACATCTAAGAGTGAGGCTGCTGGAGTGTGAGGCCACATGAGGTACACCATGTGGTGTGCCCTGAAGGCAACTTGTGCCTCTTAACAACTTGTGCCAACTCACCTACTGTGCTCACCTCAATCAGTGGCTCCAGAAGATCATATCCTGCCATTATACAATCTGAGCATGCACACGCTTCTACAAAATCTGCTGCTTCCTCATGCAGAAGGAATGTCACAGTTTAGACATGATTGGCACAAAACCCAGATCCATATGATTGCATGAATGGAAGTAGCTTTCAACATACTCATCACTCTGATTTTCAACAACTTTCAGGCAGGGTGGAAGGCCTACAATAGATCAGTGATTCTCAACTTTTTTAAACATGAGGGAATCCTTAAAATATCTTTCAGGTCTTTAGGGAACAATTTCTATAATTATTATAACCCCAGCTCATAGTACATTAATATGGTGGTCAGTAGGAAGAATGCCTTCTACATTGCTCTCCAGTGGGAAGAACGTCACCCTTACAGATCTAAAAAGATAATTGAGAGGTACAAATTGCTTATGGCTCAAGGAGATCCTAGCAAATTCTGGAGGAACCATGGTTGAGAAACACTGGCCTAGATTATAAATTGCAACAGACCAAAAGGCTGCACATTCAAAAGACCTAAAGGCAGTTCTACAATCACTTTTTCAAAAACCATTATGGTCTCCCAATATCTAAACCAATCAAGACTGATAGGGCTCATCGAGCTCAACATTCTCCTTTACTGCTGCCCAGGCCTGCAATGCCATATGAAGACTCCAGGACTTTGAATTAAGGAGAAAACCAAAATGCCTAAAGATCATTATATGCGCAATCTAAAGTTTTAGGGAGCACTTCTGCAACTCCTTCAAGACCTGTTTTGGCATCCTCTGCAACAATGTAGACTCCTGTGCCCTTTTCTAACTATTCTTTGAGACAACCATCTTCCATATCAGTGAGGTTTTTCTTTTAGCCTAATAGTCCACAAGGACAGGCAATCAACTCTTCTGTTATTAGGAGGATCTGTAGTCTTTTTGCAAGGACTTGGACATTGCCCTTTTTTCTTTCAGGCTGGGAACCCTTAACCCTTTCTTTCAACTTGTCCTGCTACCATGTGGTCGCCCTTCATCTTCACTATAGTCAAATGCCCTATGACCATGATGTGCTTGAATTATGATGATGGTTGATTTTTCATATCTTTTTTTCCTCCTTTTATGGCCATGGTTTCTTTTTTATTATATATTATGATATTTATATATCACTAAACTGTACATGGTTCTGACTTTTTTTTTAGATCTGTGGCACTGGGAGCCTCTTTCATTCTCCATCTTCTTCCTTCTTCTGGCTACATATCCCGATCTCTCACTGCACATGTGTGAAATCTGCATCTTTTTCCCCCATTGAAGAAAAGGCTCTCCAATTTTTTAAGGCCACCCCCTCTAAATAAATGATGGTAATTTTTACCTGACATAAAAGGGTTGTCTACCTTTAGTTTATTGCACTTTACCTCTCCTCCTTTCCCTTTCCTCTGTTCTTTATGACAGCTTTTCTCTAACCAAAACTCCTATATATATATATATATATATATATATATATATAGTGATATTGAGGGGTGGGGGGAATAAGCACTTGCAACAGCAACCAGAACAGTTTGTTAAATGTGTAAGTCCATTTTAGTGTTGGTGTTCAAATTCGGGCCGTCCTTATTCGACCCGAATATGGCTATTCGAATTCGGCCCTCCCACAGTGCCTAGGGACCTCCCCCATAATGCCTGGGGCCCTCCAATAAGAGCAGGGATCTTCTCCTCCATGTCTGTGGTGGCAGGCAGCCGACTGGCTGTCTGTCACCACATGCCACACAGGCAGCCATTAGCCTATATAAGGCCAGGGCTTGTCTGCATTTACCACTCCTGACAGAGATCTGCTAGCAGACACAACCTATCTGTGCTGCTGGCAGTGTCAAAGTAAAATAAAATTGCTGTAGGTAGTTAGACTGTGTCACTATTAGTCAGATAGATAGTTGGATTGTACTGTATTGCCAGTGAGTCAGTGTGTTACATACAGGCAGCCAGAGCCAGGGTACCCAGACCGCGTGCGCACCATCACACTTGTAACAAGAGACAGTCAGACAGACGCAGTGACGAACATCACATTTGTATACTGGGTTGCATATTACAAGCCCCACTGCTGAAGGAGGAGATAGAGCTGTAGCAGACGCACGGCACCCAGTAGACGCAGAGGCAGGCAAAGAAAAAGAGCAGCAGAGTGGTTGCACGCACCTTTACAGTGGTGTCCTTTTTCACACTGAAAGACTATGATGGGTGTGTGGTAATCTGCATCTTGTGCCACAGGCAGATTCACAGAGGACAGGCCGGACCACATTTGGGTACAACATCCCTGCTTTGGTTGGATTTGGAGGCTTCAGGTTTCCCATCCCTCTTTCAGCCTTCAGTTCCACAATAATTTTCTCAGCAGCACCATCTTCTAATTGTGAACTGTTGTTATTGATTATAACTTATTATAACAGATTATAACTTGTTATTACTTGATTATAACAGGTCTCTCAAAGACTTTGCTAGGTACAGTCACATGTTCTATAGCTGCAGCAACATTTACCCCAGAGTCTTCATTTTCACCAAGGTCACAAACTGCAGCAACCTCTACAATTCCTGTGTAGAGGCAGTTTCAGCCTGTTGCTCTGGCCTTAACGGCTTCACATTCAATGTCCCCAATAGCTACGGCCCCTACACTGTCCATGCGAGGGGAAGCCCAAGCCTCTTCACATTCATCAATAGTTGGAGCCTCTACACCAGAGGTAGTGTTGATTAGGAATATTTATCCGCATAAATATGAATACTATATTTCCCTATCAATGCACATATATATTCAAGAAATGAAGGTTTATGCACAAATGATAGCTAGTATCTCAGTTTAATTAAGAAAACAAGGTGAAACATAAAGTACACAGCAATATTGTTTGATATCTAGATATAGGAGCTTCAATCAATATATACAGTACATGAAAAAAAGGTTGTTAGTAGGTAACCCTTGTAAAAATCTAATAATGGTTAATGCATAACAATTACAAAAGAGCAAACAATGCAATATTAATATAGCCACCCATAGGACTGCAATCAGGAATATCTTATAGCTACCTGCTAAGATGTTATTGGGTATTTCAGGAGCCTGCTTCCTTCAGAAGAGGACTGCATAACAGCTTACCTCAGAAAGGCCCAAGAGCAAGCGAGCGACCTCCATTCTCTCAGTTCACATTTTTATATTGTTAATTCCCATTAGGAATCATTGGGGCTCTTGGATTGGTTACTGCGTGTGATCTGTAAGACACACCTCCCCTAGACTGGGATTGGTTAATGCATTTAAATGGACCTTACCAGCCTAATTTGATATCGAAATCTGGAGCTGGAATCTAAATTTAGGGTTCATCAAAAGGTCCAGCTGGGTCATCACCCCAACCCATCTGTTTAGTTATTCATCCATCTTCTGCTAACTGATGGATTTATTACCCCTTGAGACTCCTACTGGTAATCAGTTTGTTATGGGAACTAGATCTTGTTTACTGGTATCTGTTTTATTATCTGTTTGTTTATTGTTCTTTGGGTGAGGTTCTTTGAAAACCACTGATTAGGCATCCCCTAGATCAGGGGTCTGCAACCTGCGGCTCTTCAGCCTCCTTGTTGTGGCTCCCTTCGGCTGCCGCGGGGAGATCTCTGATGGGGGATCCCCTTCCTCCCAAGACACTGCGGAGGAGGGGGATTCCCTATCCGGTGTTCTAATGAAAAAAAATCTACCAGTGGCACCTGGCAGCTACCCCGCAGCCCAAACCTATCCTCACCCTCAGAGGCTCTAGTGAAGACCTGGTAGCTGCTTAGTCACGCCCCTCTGGAGTGTACCCGGTCAGTGGCACAGTGGGTCCACACCCGATTGCATAACACCCTTCTCCGTTTCTGGTCCTCCATCCTTTTGCCTAATATCACCACACTACTTGTCCACAACTTTATGGGTGTCATTCCTAACACATGTCATCCAGGTCATGATGCCAGCTAGCAATTATTATTATTAATAAACAGGATCTATATAGCGTAAACACATTCTGCAGCTATATAAATTAAATAGGGGTGCATAGCAATGAGTTGTGCTGCTGTTTTGATGGCAGAGACTGTTGCTAATGAGTTCACCTTTTCTCAATGTCCTAAGTTTTATGCTGCCTTCTGGACGCTGTCAATTACGCAAAAATCCTACTTGCCTGCTGTAGTTTTTCATGCCATTTTCTGGAAAACCACAAGGTCTTTTGGAACACTTACCTAGCAATTTTGGTGGTTCTAAAATGTATAGGGACTTTGCTATTAATGTTAAAAGTCGGCCCATTGACTTTAATGGAATTTGCAAAACCAATTCGCTAAAATTTCGCAAACCCACCAGAAATTCAGGGAAATTTTCGCAAAACTATCAGAGGCCTTGTCGCTCATCCCTACGGAGGACCTCCCTCGGGGCTCTCTGCCTCTATCTACTTTGAGACCTATATCACTTGTAACAGAGCTGTGCAACTGGCTAACTTATGTACGGAGGACCTCCCTCGGGGCCCTCTGCCTCTATTTAATTTGAGGTCTACATAACTTGTAATGGAGCTGTGTGACTGGCTAATTTTTGTACGGAGCTTCTCCCTCTCGGGGCCCTCTGCCTCTATCTACTTTGAGGCCTATATCACTTGTAACGGAGCTGTGTAACCGGCTAATTGTTTCACTGAAAGACCCCCCTCAGGGCCCTCTGCCTCTACTCACACTAGGTGTGGGAGTCTTGACATGTCTTTTTAAATGTATTTGTAAGCTGTGAAGCTCTACACAGTCCTGAAAAATTATCCAAATTTTCCCCTCATTGACGTTGGTGTTGGAATTCGACAATCGATCACCTGAACAATATCGGCCTATTCGAGCAAATAGCTGTTGAATCGAATAGTGAGATATTCGACCAAAACTAGTCCCTTTATTTGCACTAAAATAATTCAGCTTTTTTCAGCAACATCAAACAAAACCTAAGGGTAGTTTATATCAGTTTGTAACAGTGTGTAGAGCTCCTATCCAAGCGTGTCTGCAGCTTGACTGCTGCCATTCTCATTTAGACCTTCCTTCTCATTCCAGAGTCCAAAGCCCTGAATCATGCTAAATATGCTGTTTTAAAGAGACCCTGCTTTATATAAGGGGGGACATATCCCTTGTCCGGGACCTATCCCTGTGGTCCTGTACAATATGTATATATAGGGGGAGATATCAGTTTTGTTTTTTCCCATATCTTATCAGTTGTATTGTCTCAAGGAGACTGTAGGTAACTACAGAAATTCATACCTTTCACAGTTTTGGGGGGACAGGTTATCTAAAGGTCCCTGTGACCTTACATGACATTTATTTATGTCCCTTTTTGTTTATTATTTAAGTACCTGTGTACTCTCACGTAGCACACCATATTATTAATATGCTATGTTATATAACTGTTATGCATTTTCTCATTTTTTTTATTTTGCTCCCATTCTGTTAGTTATGTCTTTGTTCATGCTAGCCTGTGATATTTTGTTCTCATGGCCCTTTGAATTTTCACTCCTATTAAGGTATCTTCTCACTCATTCCTGTTATTCCCTCTGGCTTTTCTGGTGGAGGAGTTGAATGGTAATAGTGGAGTTGTGGTTGCCAATAAACAACCCTCAGAATTATTGTCCTTAATAAAGTTAATACTTGCTAAATTTATTTACCTATTTACCTTAATTTACCTTCTTTTATTTTCTCTTGTTACTCTCTCTCACACACACTTCTTCTATTTTATTCCTCTCAACCACATTCACCTCTATATCCCCTATCTCACTCTGTGGTGCAGCTCCACAAAAATACAGTGATTTTGTGTTGGAAAATTGTGGTAGCCCCATCCATCTGTGATATATGATATTCAGATTAGTGTCCCTTAATGTTAAGGCCCTAAACGCACGTAATAAATATTACCTAGCACTACCAATTTAAATGTTTGGCAGTGGATGTCCTGTTTATTTTGATTTCACAGTGTCATTTAACTTTGTCTCTATATGTTATCCAACCTCCTACTGCTGAAAAGGGCTGAGGTGCATTTCCTCTTTAAAAATAAGTTGCCTTCACTTTGAAGAAATCTTAAATGGACCCAGGTTGCAGCTCACACATATGTTGCCTACTGTCAGGGACCATTTTGCATTCATCTAGTCCTAGAGGATAAATCATTTACCCCAATCCATGCCAACACAATGCTATGGGGTCAGCCTCTTCCCCTTTCTGATAAAGACCTGCTCTTAAAATACAATACTAACTGTCATAAGGCAATTTTGTCTCACCAGGAATCAAAAGTTAAGGACTACATGGTTCTACTGGAAACTATTAGTAGATTCCCCAGACTATAGAAGATATTTATGTACATGAATTGTGGAGATCACATTATAACCACAGTATATCGTATTAGCCTCCCTTCATAGCATGTTTTGTATTCAAGGCCATAAACTCTGTCCCTGTTTATTGCCTTTCCATTTACAGTGCATTTGATGTAACTGTTTGCATTTCTTGTAATATGAATGTCGACTTATGGTAGTTACAACCCTTTCTTTGCTGTTTTGTTATAAATTATGTTTGTTTGTAATCTTGACCCTTTCCCTATTTACATAAAGATATCCAACCTCTCCTTTCTTAACATGGGCACATCCCTAATAAATGCAAAACTAAATTTTGCGGGATACCACCATACAGCTGGACTTTTCAGGCCATCATTTAGCAAAATTAGCCAACCAAACAACAAATTTCTATAAATCACAGAACCTATTTTATTAAATATCAGAACCTCCTATTGAGGTTTCCCCTGAGGGTAAAAAATTTGGCGTACCCTCAGGGGAAACCCCAATAGAAGGTTCTGTGCTATGTATATTTATTTTATCTTTATGTTTTATGTTTTTTTTATTTGTGCCATTCATTGTCTCCTGATCACTCTGTGCCATTCATTGTCCCCTTCTGTTCACTCTGTGCCATTCATTGTCCCCTTCTGATCACTCTGTGCCATTCATTGTCCCCTTCTGTTCACTCTGTGCCATTCATTGTCCCTTTCTGATCACTCTGTGCCATTCATTGTCCCCTTCTGATCACTCTGTGCCATTCATGGTCCCCTTCTGATCACTCTGTGCCATTCATTGTCCCCTTCTGATCACTCATGTGCCATTCATTGTCCCCTTCTGATCACTCTGTGCCATTCATTGTCCCCTTCTGTTCGCTGACTCACTTTTTTTTTGGCTTCTACGGCCGGGTAAAAGACTCTGTTAGGGCAGGGTTCAGCAGCTTGCTTGTCCTTTGAAGTTACTTTCAGTTTCGCTCTGCACTGCAGCCAGCACCGAGGAGTCACACAGAGGCACACAGTGGCAGGTATCGGTGGGTGTCTTATTTGCGGGGGGTGCTTTATTTCAATTTTTTGAGCAAAAATCGGGGGGTGGCTTATTTGATGGGGATGCCTTATCATCGGGGAAACACGGTATGCTCTTACTCTCTATAAACCCCACTTCAAATGTAATTGCAATTGGGGCACTCTTGTGGCTAACTTAACCTAAAATGTTATCACTGCGGTGCCATCACAAGATACAAAATATGATTACTGTCACACTGTGCTACCCTGTCACACATAGCTGGCCACTTACCTTCTGTGAACCCCAATTTCTCAGGATCAGGAGAAATAGGGCCATAAAGATGTAGTAGTAAGAACATTGGCGATCTGTCACATGAATTCCATTTCTCTGGAAGTATCCATTGCAGAGATTTTTGGGAACAAACAAAGTTTAGTGTCCCCCTATAACTGGCAGGACGCATTGTATGGTGTAGTTTCTGCTATGTGGTACAGAAATGGTGAGCAGGGAGCAATATATGACTAGCACTGTATGATAGCTTTAGTTTTGTATATTTCTGTTTCAATTTCTTTATTAGTTTTCATTTCAATCATACATACAAACAAACAAGCCAATATAAAACATGTCCTACAATATTCATTTTCCAACAAATCATAATTAAACAATATAGTCTCTATACAACACAATCTTCAAATTTGATTATATATGTTTATCCCAATCTTTGGTATTTCTCAGTTCTGGTATCTATCTTTTATTAAAATCATTATCTCGATACACAGTATACTCCTTGTTGGTTCGTTTTTCTATTGTAGACTGCTTCCCCCTTCCCACCCCCCTCATATATTCTTCAGTGACAAAATTATCTACTATAACCCTTTACCTATTGTCACACTCAAAACAAACGTGTGATTAATCTAATAATAAGAGGAGAAAAAAATGTTAATACCTTTTCCTCCATTACAACATAATTATACAAACCCTACTTCTGTTTAGTGATTCCATAAACAAAAAGAAACCCCGTGACCTGTGAATCCTTATCCATATCCTATTTAAATTTGTGTATTTTATATAATATCCCTCAGTGATATATAGGGTGAGAGGAAATAGCCTTCCATACTTCATCTTTTAACCATTATTCATTCCCTATTGTTTCAGTCTTCATTACTCCCTTAATCTTAAGAATACAATAGGAATTCACCTTTTTTTTCCCACTTTATCTTCTACTAATAACACTGCCAATTTTCCTATCAATTCCTTTTTACTTTATTTAATTATAGTTTACTTTTCCAACTTTGTCTTTACCACTCAGTTAAGCATTACATATATACCCAATTACTCTTAGCATATTACGTATAACATCAACAACACAAAGACCAAGAAAGGCTAGGGGACAGAAGGACAGGGGGCAGGCCAGCTAACACTCCCACATATGAAAAGGGAACATATATTACAGCCTACATAATTATTAATGTGACTATATGGTCAACATTGACCGATCCCAGCCATTATTCATATAGTGCTCGATCCATGGTGACCATATTTTTTTATATTTAGGGACCGAGGCAGTCAATATCGCACTCATCTTTTCGTTCACCAAAAACCAGGACATTTTATTTTTACCTTGTTGCACATTGGGGGTTTTAGACTACCATGCTTTGGCCAAAACTATTTTGGCTGAAGTGAACAGATACGTTATCAATATAAATTGAACATTAGTACAAAAAAATGGTTTCAAGCACAAAAGTGCCTCTGCCGTTTTTTTCTGGAAATGCGAGTCCCATCAAAGTACAGGCTATTTGATATACCCTCGTCCAAAATGTTCTTATTTTAGGACACTCCCACCATATATGATAGAGAGTACCTGATTTATTACATCCTCTAAAACATTTACCCTCTCAGGTCGGCTGGAATTTAGTAAGCCTAGATGGAACCATATACCATCTTAACATCAATTTATAATTGGTTTCTACGGCTGAAGCATTAATGCTACTATGGGCCACCGCAGACCATATCTGATTCCAGTCTTCCTGTTGCTGTGACATACCCATATCTGCCTCTCAATTAGGTATATAAGATGGTATGGCCATACTTGTTTGAACTAAAGTATTATACAGAGCTGATAAAACTCCTTTTACCTTTACGTTCTGTACACACAGTTTCTCAAACCACGTCATATTATTAATTCCAACAGTTAATCTCAACGTAGTTTGTATAAAATGCCTGATCTGGAGATACCTAAAGAGTTCCTCAGGTGGAGCTTCACTTTTTTCTCTAATCTTGCTAAAAGACAAAATCCCTGCCATATTAATAAAATTACAAATTCTATATAAGTCCTTTTCTACCCACCAAGAAAACTGCCTTGGTTCCTCCAGACCAGGTGGAAACAACGGGTTCCCAATTATAGAACTTATTGGGCTATGACCAGACATAAAACCCCCCGTATATTCATTAGTCCCATATTTTTAATGTATGTCTCAGTATTGGATTGATAATGTGGCGCCGTTGTACCTCTGGAATCCAGAGTAATTTATCTATTGAAATTGGTGCCACCAGTATTTCCTCAATGAAAACCCATTTAGGAATATTCTTTTGGGCATGATATTGTAACAGGGGAGTGACTTGGGCAGCCTTATAGTATGAACTCAAATGCGGCACCGATAAGCCGCCCAGGTTCCTAAATCGATATAAAGTATGTCTAGGAACTCATGGGCGCTTTGCCCCCCAAATATATTCTAACATTTTACATGTAGCATTTTTAATTCATGGTTAAGCATAGCTAATGGAAGGACTCTCATAGGATATAGGAACTTTGGTAACCAGGACATCTTTATAAAAGCTATGCGGCCCAACCATGTGATTTGATAACGTTTCCATGTTTCTAATAAACCGATCAAATGTTTCACCAAGTCAGGGATATTGACGCTATACAAGAGCTCATATGATGAGGGAATATATATACCCAGGTAGCTAAATCTTTTTAACTCACCTAACTCATTACTTTAACTCATCTTTTAACCATTTAAAGGGAAAGGATTCTTTAAGCAGTTTTACCACTTCTGTTGATAAATTAATATTAAGAGCTTTACATTTTGACTTATTTAACTGAGCCCCGAGAAGGCCTAAAAACCTTTTATTACCTTTATCAAATTGGGCAAGGTTATCATGGGATTCGTCAGACCTAGGAGAATATCATCCGCAAAAAGGCAGAGTTTTTGTTGTTTTCCAGTTATCTCTATGCTCGACATAATGTCGACATTATTTCAAATAGCTATAGCCAGGGGTTCTACTGCCAGCGCAAAAAGCAATGGCGACAGTGGGCAACCTTGCCTGGTACCCCTGCCTATAGAAAAACGTTCTGAACAGTAGCCCATACATTGTATAAATGCCTTAGGGGAGTCATACAGTGAGGAAACCCATTACAAATGTTCTCTCCAAAGCCCCATTTATTTAATATTGATATAAGATATGGCCAATACACTGAGTCAAATGCTTTACTTATGTCCAAACTCAGTAAAAAAAAGCTGATGTCTTATTTTGTTTAGCTTGTTGAATTAGGTGCAATATCCTCAGTGTACTATCTCCCACTTGTTGTCTGGGTATAAAGCCCGTTTGGTCTGCCAACACTAGGTGACCCAAACTATCTTCCAATTGGGACGCCAATATTGTTGCCAAAGTTTTTGCATCCAGATTTAGAAGAGAAATCGGTCTATAATTAGACCAATTCATCGGTAGAGGGTTTTGGTAACATACAGATGGCTGCTTCCAGCATGCTCAAGTCAAGGGCTTCCCCTTTCAGAATCCCGTTAAATGTCTCCACCAAGTAGGGTCCCAGTATTTGTTGGTATTTTTTATAATTTACTGCCATGAACCCATCAGGTCCTGGTCTCTTATTGGGTTTAAGACCCCCAACAGCTTTAATCACTTCCAACAAAGTAATACGGGCTTCTATAATTTCTATTCTATTAGCGGTAATTTTTGGAAGATTAATAAACTGAAAGAATGTTTCCATAGCTCTCCTATTGAAAGAATAAGGAGTTTGATACAGTTTTTGTAAATGTTCATAAAATTCCTGCATTATATGTATTGGATTACTAGTGGAACCAATCCCATTTACCCCCAATCTAGCAGTACCTCAGCCTATTTGCCAATATACTATATATAGATATATACTATATCTATAAAATGTATTATTTGACCATCTCAACATTTTCTCAGCAATAGATGCTGTGCAAAGATTCGATTTGTCGTCTTATACCCTTTATTTAATGATGCTTTGTACTGCATTCTCAGCTTTTCATATTTAGATTCTAACTCCATTGCTTTTGCCCTATGTTTCTTTTTGATCAGTGAGGCTATCTGTATGAGTCGTCCCCTTACCACCATCTTATGCGCTGCCCATTGCACAACTGGTGATGTCATAGGTTGTTGGTTTAAAGAGAAATACTCAGCCAGAATCCCTTGTACCTTTTGATCCACCTCAGGGTTACTGGGCAAAGAGTCATTAAGTGACCATCTAAACGTATCAGGCTTAGGAAAAAGGGAAGACAATGTAGCCCAAACTGCGTCATGGTCTCACCATGAAATCGCCAAAATATCACAGGACAAAACCAAAGGCAATGCTTTTTGATGTAATAAAATATGGTCTATACGGGTAAATAGTTGATGAGGATGGGAAAAATATGTATACTCCATTTCTTTAGAATGTAGTTCCCTCCACATATCTGACAACATTTCAGAATTCACCAAATCCAGCAATTTATTTGATAATATATTATCCCCAGATACAGCAGAATCCATAGATATTTCTTTCTTGTCCATACTTGGTATTAGTGGAACATTGGTGTCACCACACATCATCAAATAACCTTGCACATTTTTGCGCAGCAAAATCATCAGCTGTTGAAAAAAAGACAGCTGATTCTCATTAGGAGCAAAGTAGGACACCAATGTCACTTTAGCCTCAATTAATGTTTAACCAATATCAAGTATCGACCATCTTCATCCACCACTTTTCTATCTAATTGAAATGACACCGTCTTCCTAAAGCCAATAAGCACCCCTCTTTGTTTTACTGCTGCATTAGCTTTGAAGACAATTGGGTAGGCCGCATGAAAATATTTTGGACAGGAGAAGGGGGAGAAGTGTGTCTCTTGTAAACATATTACAACTGATTTATGTATATGAAAATAACGAAAGGCTTGTGACCTTTTAACTGGGGAATTAAGGCCTTGTACGTTGAGAGAGAGTATTGAAATGACCATTTCTCTATATTTTTCAAACAATTCATATATACCCTTTTCCTGTCACAAACATTTATACAATATGCCACCTGCCTTACACCGGAAACAAAAAGGAAAAAATACGGACTAAGATGGGTAACACTGAACAAACAAAACACTAGACATTATGCATAATATATATACCCAGGGAGTGGAGACCTGCTCTCACTCCGCATCCTCCCTTTCTGATAATACAAAAATGCAAAATAAATAAGAGAAGACAGAATCTTTCCTGTAGCCCCAAAAATGTTGTCAGGCATATCCCCTAATTAAATGGCGAAGGATATCCCTGGCAACTTACAAGGGAGCGCAGTGACTTCTACACCAGGACCAAGGCACATCAATAAATACTTGTTAACATCAAGCCATTCTCTAAATATTCAGATAACCATTTAAAAAAAAATGATGTTCCTCTCAAATACATAATTAATATCCCAGATAAGCTAGTAGATGTATATCCAGAGAAAAGAAAAAGAGAGGGCACAAATGATTTAAGTATTCAGAGTTTGCTCTGAGAGTCTCAAGACCTTGAAAAGTGAGGGGTTCCTTCTTTCTGGCTGCCTTCATTATCGCATCTTTGACTTAGGGGTAATCCAACTTAACCACAATGTCCCTTGGTGGACCATTAGCTTTTGGTTTTACTAATGTGCGGTGTACACGGTCCAATTCTAGCTTTTCCACTGCTATCTCAGGACATATTTCACAAAAAATGGCAGTCACTGTTGTATTAAGATCAATTATGCTTTCTGGTAAGCCACGTATGCGGAGGTTAGAACGGCGAGCCCTTTTCTCATAATCCTCCATATTATGATGTAAAAGCTGTACCTCCTGTTTCAAATACTCAATATCCTCTTCATGCCCCTCTAGAATAGTGGTAACATCATCTACTCGCCCCTCAAGTTGTACTGTACGCTGGCCCAGCTCTCTTAGCTCCCTTGTAAAGTGCTCCGTAATTTTCTTTTTCTGCTGTATGTAACATTAACTGAAATTTTTCCAAAATGCTTTCTGAATCTGAAGGCTGTGAATGAACAACAGGTGTTAAAGCCAGGCTCCCTGTATACATCCCTGTTTCACTGGAGCACTCGCTCTTTTCCTGACACATGTGAATGGAGGAAAACGCCATCTTGGTTTTCCTGCATGCTGAGGCTGCCTGTGTTAACCCACGCTGCTTCCGGCTCTTACCGTGAGTCGACATCTGAGTTTCTCCAGCCACAAGCCTCCCTCTGTACTGCTCCTCACTCAGGGAGCCTCCCGATGCCAGAACCGTCGCTTGATGTGCATGCTCTGTGCACAGCCCTGCTTGTCCCAGTGTAGAGCGGAGCAGGCTCAGAAATCCAGCATCTGCCCGTCTGCTTCGCGCATGCGCCTGCCCCAGGAAGTCTGATTTTCTACCAGACTCTTAGTTTTGTATATTTCATTATTAAAATGTTGCATTAATAAAATGAGCATCAAATGGTAAGTGCAGAAATTCTTGATTTGTCATTACCTTTATTTTGTGCATGTACGTTATGATAACTAGAAACTTTTCAAATTAATTTTTTCATCTTTAATGTTTAGAGTTTGCATTGTAGCCCACAGGTTTTATTTCTTTGTCAAATGCAGCCCCCAGATGAAAAAAGGTTGGGCACCACTGCTATAAGGGATTAGTTTCCTCTGTATAAAAGCTTCTTAAAGACTCTCTAATGCACGCCTTTCTTCAAATTTTCCTTTATGTTTTACTGTGAAAGAGCCGTGGAACGTAAATTATACCAGGAGACCGGGACTATCATCTGGTGGTATACTGCCCACAAAAGATCTATTTGCACCAGTTACAAAGAAAATATTTCTAAACTAATATTTCAATGATATCATACCCCAATGCTTGTTCTATATGATTTGAGAGCCATGGGATGTTATCTTTCTTCATGATAAATGGGTGAGACTGGAGATTGTTGCTATTCTTTCTCTCTTTCCTTAATCTCCCTATTAGTTTCATGTTTTCCTGAATTTGTTTGAATACCTGTGATTGGGTGTTATATAATATTATGGTCTGTCCTAACAGTTTATATTTGTAGCTTTTGCTAAGTGTAAATAATATGATATTTAAATTTATTTGGTTGACAAACATGATTCTTTGTTTCTAGCAAAATATATTTATATATCTTTGGCACGGGACTTTTGTAACATGTGTTCCCTTCTTTTTATATATATATATATATATATATATATATATATATATTTTTTTATGTTTTTGTGTCTTGGGTTCATTTTTGTTGCTCTGTTCAACCGTTTATATTTATTTAAAAGGACGAAGGAGACTCTGTGAGAGATGCAGGGACTGCACATGTGTGACACAAAACTTCTCTCATGCTTACAGACCCCATGGGCAACAGAAGAAGCACTAGCAACAGAAAGGGTGAAGGCAACAACAT
The DNA here is from genome assembly GCF_032062135.1 of Pyxicephalus adspersus. Lineage (NCBI taxonomy): Eukaryota > Metazoa > Chordata > Amphibia > Anura > Pyxicephalidae > Pyxicephalus > Pyxicephalus adspersus. The sequence goes on along the minus strand of NC_092865.1, from coordinate 32,520,529 downwards.
TTGACTTTTAAACTTAAGAGAAGATTGAGCTTGACACAGCAGGATTTGATGGGCACAGTGGGCCTGATTTAATAAAGGTCTTCAAGTCATGAGAATATAGACTATCATGGGTGAACCTGGGTGATTCAGCAAACATAAAATAGATCTGGTCCAGTATTAAAAACAGTTGCCAAATAATAGCAAGTGATTTTAGGAAATCCATTCCAGGTATGCTGGATCACTCAGGTTTACCCATGATAGTCTATTTTCTCCAGTATTGGTGAGTTTTAATAAAATCAGACCCATTGAATCATGTGTCTAAGTAGCAAATCATGTGGCTAACAGTTATCTAAATGACAGTTTGGCTAAGTTTCCATATTGAAGCACCCATTCTTTATTCACAATAACAAATTTAGAAAATATTATAGGTGCCAATTTTACTACCTATGCTTGATGTTCATTCCTGCACATGGGAAATTCAAGCCTCAGATCAGAACAACTGATCTGAAAAACTCCAGTTTCCAATCCAAGCTTGGAAAAAAAAATCCTCGTCAGAAATATCTTTAACTGGAGTTTTCTGATTAGCTCTAATCATCCATCATCACATTGTTTGTTCTGATGTTTACAAACTTTACAAATTTTGTCTATAAGATAACTCCTCCTGTCTTACTCTCTTACCCGTTGGTGTTCCCCAAGGGTCAGTCCTTGGTCCAGTTCTCTCTTGTCTGTACACCTCCTCTCTCGGTAGTCTCATATCCTCCTTTGGCTTACAGTACCATCTGTATGCTGAAGACACTCAAATCTCTCTGTCCACCCCTGACTTGTCTCCTTTAGTCCTGGAGAAGGTATCATGCTGCCTGTCAGCCATCTCATCATGGATGGCTGACAGATTCGTCCCTCCCCTTAGGCACATTGTCTTGGCATCACATTCAGTTCTGCCTCTCCTTTACCCTCCATATTTACAACATTTCCAGGTCTTGTCACATTCACATGCACAACACCCCACAATTCATCCCTATCTGTCCCCAGAGACAACCAAACTCTTTGTACACACTCATCATCTCTCATCTAGACTATTGTAACCTCCTCCTCTCTGGTATTTCACTTATCCAACTCTCTCCACTACAATCTATTATAAGTGCTGTAGCTAGACTTATCCATCCATCCCATCACTCTTCTTCTGCTGCTTCTATTTGTAGTTCTCTTCATTCTTTTCACTACTTCACTACTCTTTACCACTTCACACTTCGCTACCATCACTGGTGTGGTCCTTTCCTTCTCCTGTGCCACTGTCTGTGTCTGTCTGTCACTTGCAACCCTTATTTAATGTACAGCCCTGCATAATATGGCACTAGATAAATAGTGTTTATTATTAAAAATAAACTGATTTTTTGTTTCTTGATTATTATTATACAGTATTTATATAGCACCATCATATTACGCAGCGCTGTACAAAGTTCATAGTCGTGTCACTAACTGTCCCTCAAAGGAGCTCACAATCTAATGTCCCTACTATAGCCATATGTGGTTAATGTAGCCTAAGGTCAATTTTTTTTAGGGGGAAGCCAATTGACTTAATTGCATGTTTTTGGGATGTGGGAGGAAACCGGAGTACCCGGAGGAAACCCACACAGACACGGGGAGAACCTGCAAACTCCATGCAGATAGTGTCCTGGGTGGGATTCAAACCCAGGACCTAGCGCTGCAAAGGCTGGAGTGCTAACCCCTGAGCCACCGTGCTGCCTTCTTTATATTTTATATGTACTTTTCACATATAAAATTGCCTCTCCTGCTAATGCCTTACGGGGGACGGGGGCACCCCTCAGTGGGTGCTATTAGAGACCTGGTCTCTTCTTTAAAATTTAAGGAGAGCCGAGTCATCCTTCCCTACCCCCCATTGGATCAACTGTGCTGGGCTGATCAGGACCCGCTGATCCGGAGCTTCGTCTCTGATGTTATAGCGGGTGAAGGCATTAGAAGTTTGACGTCACAATCTGGGCCCGCCAGCAATAGGCGGGTCCCACACTATCATCACTAACTTATAACGCGCCCGCCCACAAGCTCATGCCAACGCCCTCGCACATGCCCTCGCTTACGTATCTTAGCTTCATTTTAACTGAACTCCAAACTTTATTTACTGATCTACAAACAAACAAACGGAAGTAGCCTGATTCAAATAGTAGGCAGCACGAGTCCTGGTTTGGACGGCTGCCACCAGCTTCCCTCTATAGTAATGATTTTATAGAAGTAATGACTTTATTAGGCACTTAACCATAAGGTTTCCACTTAATATTCTAAAAACACTTAATCACACTTAATCATTCCTCTGTCCTAGCTTAGGAGGATTCTTCTTTATACTTGGAACACCTGTTAATTCATCCATTCCTTATTTTTGAAAGCTTCCCTTATACTGTTTACAGGATCCAACACAAATTTTCTGAGGTATGTTTTTTACCTAACATTATTATTAAACTTTATGATTAATATTATATTTGATCATTACTTTAAATTATAAAATAAAACCATTATGATTTATCGTTCTTTCATAGTTCCACCATAGGGTTGAAGATATATAAAAAAACTACAGGTGTAGGTACGCCATCTTGTGGACTAAATGTATATTACATATTTCAATTTAGGATTTAATCTGTGATGTTATAATATATAAAAAAAACTTAATTTTATATATTTCTAGATACCCCCATCTACTAGGATTGGATTAATTATTATTAATACATTTCCATTATTACATCATTAGGATAGCGGTCCAAGTAAGAATCATTTATTAATATTTTAAATATTTTCTTTATCTTTATCCCAATATATCAACATGCTTATTTTTACTTGCAATAATTTTTCACATGAAATTGTAGAATCTCCAATTGAGCCATTTTCCTTTTTGTGACTTTTCTGGGTTGAATGTGCTCTTCCATTCTCTTCTTGTGAGTTCAATACACCAAGTAAGTCAATCCTATTTGGATTATTATGCTTATTTTGAAACTGTCAAAATTGTAAAAATACTCTGGTAACTCTATTCTATACTATGCACATACCATGTACAACAATATTCATTAATGTAATTTCTAGGTTTTCAGCAATCCCCTGGGGAAGCCCATTTAGGGTGAAACGCGTCGGGAGAGACTTTAAGTACAGCATTGACCTACATTTTGGACTCTTTCATTGTGAGACTATTTTATAAAGTCATGGATAACATTGCCATGGCTTTTTTAAATAAATATATTTCTAATAAGTATATGTTTTAGTAAATGAAATAAAAGGTGTTTTAGTAAATGAAATAAAAGGTTTTATGTTATGCTAGATTCATTTTCTGCCATAAAGAGCCGCTGTCTCTCCACTTTTTCTCTTGTGTACTATTGGCACGGCAACCACTTTAGTGATATTTCCTAATCTTATCACTGCAGGATTGTCTTCCTCTCTTTCCGTGTTTCTTTCTATCATTGGCGCCAAATTGAATGAAAACAGCTCCTATTGTTGTTAAAGAGTATTATTAGCCCTTAAACAAACTAAAAAAAAAAAAATTGAAATACGAAAAATATAAAATGCACACTGGCCTTTATGCGTTCTTTAATTGTGCTTCTAACCTCCTCTTGGCAACTAGGGATATTCAAAAACTAAAAATGAATCTTATTGTACAAGGTATTCTTCCCAAACCTCTATTACAAGCAATAAAAATTTTAAGAGCCAAAAAAACAAGCATACAAGGGAGGAAATATTGTAACTATGAATGTTCCTCAATACATAAAAGTGTGTGAAAAGATCTTAAGCAATTCCGAATAGTATTGCCGTATCAATAAAGACGTTATTCAAAAATTTGTATCTGGACCATATTTTGTTATGAAAGAGATACAGTGACGATGACTTCCTTATCTTGACTGGTACAGAGAACCTTCTGACCAGTTTTTTTTTTTTTACCTTCAGAATAATTAATTTAACCTAGAATTCACCATGGAGTACAACTCTCAAAAAATTTCTTTCCTTGATTTAGTGATCTTTAAACAAAACAATAACACTCTAGCCTTTATCTTTTTCGAAAACCAGTATCTGTCTGGAAAAAGTGGCTGAAAGCAGTACAAAGCGGTACTGGATTTAGCCACTATAGCCCCCCTAGTGTTCTAATTCTCTCCTTATTTCCACGCAAAAATTGGTGCATTTTTTTTGCATGGAAATTTATTTTACATTGTAGGTCTATAATTCTTAGGCATAACTCACCAAAATTTAATTTAATACATTTAATAATACAGTTTAAAAAAAAAACACAAAAATCTGTTAAAAAAAATAGTTAAACCTGTAATATAACTGTATATATATATATATATATATAAAATTATATATAATATATAAGGATTTCTTTATATTGGACTCAATACAGCTATTTTTTTTTAAATCCAATACAAAATTATTTGAATTTCCCACCACTCCTCCTGCACGAACCAACGCATGCATCAACGTCACCGGGAAACCCTGGAGATTGTCTCTGCATTCAGCGGCTGAAGACAGAAGAAAAAAGACGTGACCGAAGGAGCTGTGGGGACCAGCAGGACGCCAGGGCACGAAAGTGGAACAAGGTAAGTGGGTTTTTCTTATGTTTTGTGTACTTTTGAATTTGGAACTGGCTTTTGCAGCCAACGTGTTTCTGCCGCAGCAGCGGAAACTGCAGGACGCGGCTGCCGGTTCGGGTGCTTTTCTCGAGAGACCCATGCACTTGACTGGAGTGTAAGCCGAGGCTGACTTTTACAGCACAATTTGGGTGATGAAAAAATCAGCTTATACTCAAGTATATACGGTACCTTGTTAATATGTGGTTTTATTTTTAACATTGATCTTCTATTTGTTACTGTTAATTTTGAAATGGTATGCTCACTCTAGTTGCTCTGGGGGAACCCGCTCTAGCCTTTTTCTATCCTTGGCTTCTGGGTGAATTGGGAGCGACCTTCATGCGCTCTATTGGCTGCATACAGGTTTGCATATGCTGCTTCCGGTGTTTGGATTGCATGTTTGCGTTCCACTAGCCGGAGGACACCTGCATCCACATGTGTTTCCAATACTGACATCACATCCAGTGCGCCAGTGCACATGGATGAACAGGCATGTCCCCCAGAGGCTGCCATCACCGCTATTTAGGGAGCAGCCAGCAGCTCACACACATTAGGAGACCAGCAAACACGGTGTGAATTTGCTTTATTTGTCTATTTCTCTAACATCTTGGGCACCTGGATTATTCTATGAGGTTTCCCGTATGCTGTTTTTGGAACATTTCTCTCTCGTGGTCGCCTAGTTGGCCTTAGCTCTTTTATTGGACCTCAGGTACATATGGATTTTATAGCCTATTAACCTATTAAGCATTAAACATTTCAAATAAAATTTCTATAACAAAACAACTAAAAAGATGGAAACAATATAGTATTGAAGAAAAAAATTGACATGATTCTTGATACCTGTGGATATCCGTACAGGGTAAGTATATTTGCAATGGATTGGGATACTGAAGATAAAAGATGTCCAATAAATGCCACAACTCGCTCCCCTTTCTTACAACTATAATTTATATAGCTTCTTAATCCACCAGACAGAATTTTCAGTGTTGATCTCACTGCTTCATCTGGAAAATGACAGGCATCATATATGTCATACCCTAAGGTGATGTTAGGTAAAATCTCTGTGTTTTGGTTGATCTCCTCAATTGCCAAATCAAAGGCCAGAAAATGACGTAAAAAGCGAGGGGAAGTTCTGTAGGTTAAAAGTACAGACCAATCAAACACATCATTTGTTTTACTTTTTTTGTAAAAAAGGAGCACAGGTCTATCTGCTGAAATGTTCCAATTATCATCAAACTATTATTCATTGAACTTTTGTACAGATATCATTTACTGGTTACATTTCTAAGTAATACTTAGAAACACTTATACTCATTGGTTCATTACAATAAATAAGCTATAATTTCTATAATTCCTATGCTGTCCATTAGTGTTGGTGTTCCAATTCAGGTTATCCTTATATTCGACCCGAATATGACTGTTCGAATCCTGATAGACCCGACCCGTAAAAAAAGAGATTCCACAACAAAAATTCGGATAAAAAAATGTAAAATAATGTGTTAAAAAAATAAAAATTAGTGTTAAATTTATTTATTGCGTGTTTGTGTTTTAATAACTATTTTTTTTTACATTTTATCCTACATGACATGACATGATATCTCTTACTCTGTAACACACTTTCCAGCACAGTAATATTATAATACATCTGTTACATTTTTCTTTTATCCACTTCGAGAAAAATGTAATAAATGTATCAAATTACTGTGCTGGAAAGAGTATTACAGAGTAAGAGATACCTCTAGTGCGGGGCATCTTCTCAGGGTAATTACCCTGTAGTGTCCCGGGGATCGTAGTGGAACTGCAGAGTTCATTTGCAGTTCAGTTCCCACGGTCACATGACCGTGGGAACTTTGCAGTCACAGCTGTGACTGCAGGCGACCCCCGCGGCACTAGAGGTTAATTTCCCTGTAGTGATCCGGGGATCGTAGTGGAACTGCAGTAGTTTATCTGCAATTCAGTTCCCACGGTCACATGACTGTGAGAACATTGCGGTCACAGCACATCACCGGGCACTAGAGGTTGAATGGGGACAAGTTTCCCCATTCATCACATCTAGTGCCCTGTGTTCTTGGATAGGGAAACTCTACACATACAACTAACAACTAGCAATCTGATTGCTCTTGCAGCCCTTAATAGTCCCTAAAAATAACTCAAATTCTCCCACTGTTGACTTCAATGGTGTTCGAGTTCAGCATTCAATCACCCAAACAATATCTCACTATTCGATCTAATAGCTGTTGAATCGAATAGTGAGATATTCGACCAACACTACTGACCATATCTAACCCAGATTAGCATGGCACACACACATAGTAAAGCAGAACAGGTAAAATACACAAAACCATGTGCCAAGAGGTCTCAGGCTTACCAGAAAAAAGTTAAAAAGACTCTCAGTGTTACCATGTAAAGCAGTTTGAGAGATATTTCATGCCTGCCAGTAGTTTGTAACATTAACAATTCTAAAATATCATGTTTTATATTAAATCAACATAATACATTGTACAATAACCAATAACCATGATTTAAATCCTAAAAGTTGCATTTTTTCACATACACATGTATATTTTATAAATAAAACTTAACATCCATATAAAAAAACATTGTAATCTATACAAATGGTGACATTTTCTGGTCTAAATCAAATATTTCTATTCAGTAGTGTTTAATAAAAAACAATAAATCTTCATGCTCCTTATGTAAATCCTGATGATGAACCCCTCCTCTCTCTCCTCTCCCTTTCATTTTGTTCTGATAAATAATTCATTTAAAGAGTTTTGGTATATCTGATAACTGCAAACAAAAATCCCATAGATTGTGTCAGGAATTCAGACGTGCCTTGTGTTTTTTCTCACTTCCTGTGTTCCTTCTAATTGTTAACATTGACTGCAAATATAAGGGGATGGAAAATATTTTAAGTTTAGAAAGAGAAAACTGGGCTGATATTTCTTACAATTTTAGTTTAACAAACAAGGTAAGTGGTGTAAGGAATAGGAACATTTTAGTTCAAGGTGTATAGGCAAATGACACCCCTGACGATCCCCATTTATGCACCGTAACAACTGAATACACAAAAAATATTTGGTTAAATCAACAGTTTTTTCACAACTACATTTCCTTTTGAATGGAATTTTAATTATCAAATGTAATGCTTTGGAAAGTTAAAATGTTTAGTGCAAAAAAACAGATAGTTGAACAGTACTTTTTTTTACGAAGGGTTAAAAACACACAAAAAGAGGGACAGTAGAGGAGAAAACATGGACAGAGAGACTTGGTTTAGAAGTTATTATTTTTATTTTTTTTAATAACCACACCAAACAATAGCTGATTTAGACATGTGTATAGTATTGTTATTAAAATATATTCTTACCCATAACATCATAAGAAGCCAGGCCTGACAAGTCGCATAATTATTCATTACACTAAATACCACAAACTTGCCTATACAATCCCATGTAAAAATACTGGTATATTCTGACCAGTGATATTATCTTTAAGAAATATATCAATGCTAAACTTTAGACAGTTTATATAAAATCAAAATCCCTTAAGGACACCATAGTTAGGAGGCATTGCTCAAGAAATACAATTACACCTACCTCCAATATTCTAGAACACTATCAATGTGACAAATGTTTACAGTTTAGATCAGTGTTTCTTGACCTTTGTGACATGGGGAACCCATGGGGAATAACTTTCAAACCTTCAGGAAACCCCTACCGTAATTATTTTATCCATCACTTACAGTACATTAGTGTAGTGGTCAGTAGGACAAATGCGTGTTACATTACTGGCCAGTTTAAAGAATGTCACTATAACAGATATAGGCATAAAGGACAGAGTCATAAATTGCTAATTTCTCAAGGAATCCATTTCAACCTCTGGAGAAATCCTAGGGTTCCACGGAACTTATGTGGATAGATAAAACAGAGCCTGGTAACTGAATGGATCATTGCTTAAGCTGAATCACTATATAGACAGCTCAACTATAGGGGAGATTTATTTGATACCATGCTAGTGCGGCAGCTTTTATATTGGTAGAAATAAAAGAGAAAAAAACTTACAAACCCAATTGTTCTACCACCAATGGGAAAATAACCACTCCAATCAGCCTCCATGTAGGCACAACACCACTTTAACACAGATTTCATAGCCATTTCTGCATAAAACTGCATCTATCCTAACCCTAGAGGAGGAGACTTTGACAACAAATTGTTACAAGCCAAAACAAAATGGATTATGACTTTGAACACTACAAATTTTCCCTAACATATACGATTATCAATTATTGTCTCATTCTATGACAAAACAATATGACATGAGCATAATTAAGCTATTAAGGATTTACATATATCATAATAAATAATCCTTTTTATCATTATCTTTTGCAGGGACATTGGACTAGAGAATAAATGTTTCATTAGAACTTTATGATATATTCTATAATATATTATTTTATCTATGTATTCCTAATTTTTCATATGCAAACTACCTTCAATCAAACAATGAATATTAATGTTCTGACTACTTATATATGTATAGGCATGATGTCAGTGTATGAATATGAAGCCCTTGCTTTTAAGTAACTGTAGCCTCTGCTGCAGCTTCTGTGGTCCAAATACCAGCAGATTTCTTTGGTTCATCAATTTATTTTCTTCAAACTCATTTAAAGAGATCAGAGATCCTAGGTAAGATCTATTGACCATATCCATGATAATTTTATTTTCATCACACTTGAATTGTATACCCTAGTTCCCACTAGTGAAGAGTTTCTACCCTGATTTCCAATCTATAACAATTATTTACTCTAAATAGACATTCTACCATATCATTATGTTATCATTTATATTTCACTACATAATTATATATATGTTAAGCCCCTAGTTATATACAATATCTATAGAAGTCCCTAAAAGTTATAATCCAACTTTCTATAGTTCGACTTTTCTGTATACTTCTTTTTTCTTCCCCAGGAATTATTAATATCCATCTTTGGATCTATTTTTCATATTAGGGACTTTCTATATTATCCCTTTATTATTTGGGACATTAGTTTCAAGCATGTATTTATCACTAGTACTACTCATTTGTGGGATATATTATTATCCCAAATACATTGTACCATTAAGACATACCTTTATCCAAAATATCTTGTAATCTATTTTAATATGATACTTGAAATATACTCACTTTACTTTTTTTCACTATTCTAGTAATTTTGAACAATGTCTCCATTTTCCCTGAGAAGTGGCAGAATGCGACAGGTTTGAGATTATATTTATTACTACACTGTATATCTCGCTTTTTTTGATGGGAGTCTTTAATGAATCTTAATATTCTAATTTCATAACATATGTCCCTAATATTGGAGCCTAGTGGATCTTTGTTAGATTAACATGACTAAAACTTATGTATTCATTAATTTACATTGCCTAAAAGCCCTACTTTTTATATTTTTACCTTTAATGAGTTTTTTCCTTTTAGGTCTTGTATGTACCTAAGGGCTGGCACAATAGTTAAGGAGTACAGTTCACCACCCTATTTCTTCCATACCCAATTCCATATCTAAAATGTAAAAAAAAAACATGAACTACAGTGTAACAATAGTCAGACAGATTTACCTAGTTATAATGACACCCTTGGCCAGTGCTCAGTGTGGGCCTAGTGTAAAATCTGGCCCTGAACAACACAAGAATTGGGACCCTCATCTCTGTTAACAAATAAAGATTATGAAAAATAAAGTTGATAAAACTCATTAACAAATCTCATAAGAACCCAACATGTATCATGAAAAAAATATGGACTAAGAAGAGAGGCCGTTAATGGTCAGACCCAGTCTATAGTTTGTGCAGCACAACAATTACTAGTACAACCAAGTATTGCAAACAAACTGTTTAAAGCAAATATGAACTTTCTGATGCAATGTAAGGCAACAGGTTTCCTTGAATAACTGGTCCCCTTGCAGTACATACTTACTTTCCTTTTATCACCCCTCCTCTCCATTCACAGCACTACTTAGGGTTTTAGTGCAGCAGAACAGACAACATACTGGAATTCTAGCAATAATCAGTAAAATTATCTTTAAACTTACGTTAAGCAGATTTTATCTTTAGGGCCTTCAATGGAATTAATAAGTGGTGTTTTTGGATCATAACCTTGAAATAACTGCAATATACCACCCAATATTATATTTCCATCTTTGTAATATCCAGAATTCTGTCTTGAAGAACGTCCAAATGTACAAGACTTAGAGCTTACAGCTGTTTCCAAGGAGTCAGAAAAAAGTAATACAACACCTGAAATTTTCAGTAATTTATACCTACAAGGAACATAATGTTTGAAAATTAAAATAAAATACATTTTTTGTGGCGCTCAGAGTTAATGAAAATGTGCATGCTAAAAAATCAGTTTCTCCCTTTCTGCAAACAAAAACTCAATAGAACTTATCTTTACCTCTATGAAAAAGCCTTCCCCTTTATTTCCAGGGGCAGCACCCATCAACACAAGCCCATAGATGTGTGTTTTATACAATTACAGAGGGTGGGCTTCTAGCAGTCAGTTACAGAAATGATAACCGCAGAGACAGCAGCTTCTATTGACAGAGGATTTCCAATACACCGGAGAACCTAACAAATCTCATTGAAACAGCTTGATTACTCTGTGGGGGCAATCAACATGTATAGGGCAATTTATTGATGCTATGACAACAGTAATAATGTCCTAAACTGAAAAATATTTTCAACATTACAAAACAAATCCAGAGTTACCAATGGTCATAGTAAATATCATAAATGCATTTACTGCGATTTAAAAGGGATTTGTAAATAAAAAGAGATTTGTTTATTATCATTGTGCGTGGGTATCAATAAAAAATTAGTAGATGGCAGTATGTCTTGAGATGCTTTAAAAACCTTTAAACATCCCCTTTTTACATTATGTACTTTCAAAAGTAACACTTTTGAAAAGTATGTATAAAATATTAAATTGCTTTACCTACCTTTACATCAAAACTTTAACAACAGGGACTGTACACAATTTAATTTGTGACAACCATTTGATATCTAATTGCTAGGTCACTGAACATGTATTTGGATAACAAAAAATAGGCCACAAAGAATGTATCTCCACTGTTATTTTTTTTCCTGCAAACTGAATCAAATGTTAAAAATACTTACAGAGTAATATGTAAAGATGACGTCAAAGGAATAATCATTACTAAGCAGAATTTCAATATCCTTCTGTTTCTGTAACAATTGTAACCTAGATGTTATCCCTAGTTTAACGAAACTCCCACCAATACCTCAAAGTACAAAAATTATTCAGATACACACACAGATCATGTCTATACCCTTCTGGCTACAGCATACTGTGCAAAGGAGCAGGGCATATCCATGGACATTTATATTCTGAGAAAAACAAGTGGGAGAATTTTAAATCTAATATACATTAGTTTGCAGCATATTCTAAGAAACAAAGTACTGTATAATTACTTTTGATCAAAACATGTTGTCCACAGTAAAAATAACAAAATTATACTGTTCATTATCTTGCTAACTTGCTTTGAGATAAATTCATGGAAAGCCAGTTTTTTTTTTTATAACTTGAGGTAAATATGAAATAATAAAAATGAATGGAATTATACAAATACAATTTTTATTAATATGGTATATGTGGTTTGAGTTTCTGTATTTTTATTTGTTTTTTTTTTTTGGACGTGTAATAAAGTTAGAGGTACAAAGTTTAACTATTTAAAGGATTAATTAGGTCCAATGATTTAGTCTATAGTCAATGTAAGTGTGTATATGATATTTTACATATCATATACTGTATCAGAATGAAATAGAATTACCATACTGGACAATATTTGGTAATACATTGATAAGGAAAAACAATACCTCTGTCCATGGTGAGATGATCTAGAGGGTTTATTTAGAATAAAAGTTACAAAGTAGGAAATGAAAAGATACAGCAAGGTAAAGCACATATGTGGAGAGCCAATGGCACGATCAGAAGGTCCGATTGAGGCCCCTTTAAACTAAAATTCTAAACCAGTGGTCAGCAAACTTTTTTGGCTACTATGCCATTTTAGGAGGTCAAGAAGTCACACTAGGCTGGACTCTCTCTCGAGTCCCGAACTGATGGCTCCGCCCCCACCAGGAACGCCTCTGAAGGGAAATCCCTTTCCTCCACAACGCATACCGAGAAGAGGGAACGCCCCTGAAAGGAAATCTCTCTTCCCTGCAATCCATACGGAGGAGAGGGATTGTCCCCTTACCCCGGCGGCGGAAGTGTTAACGCTGGCCGCGGTAAATAGAGAAGGGAGGCATAACAAGGAGGCTCAAGAGGCGCATGCGGCCCCAGAGCCACGGGTTGTCGACCCCTGCAGGCCGGGATTAGGCCAGGAAAAAGATATATTGTTTCTGTTACATTAAATCAGCATTGTAGAATCTACATGATGTTACATCCAATTTTACTAAGACTAATGGAGACATACTTCTTACTATTATCTTAACCAACTCCACCAAGGCAGTACCAGTGTCTCCTCGAACCACTCCAATAGGAGAACCAATACCTAATGCATATAAACAATCCAATCATCATCATCGATATTGCCCTCTGACCTGTATTTGACCTGTTTCAAGCTGCATTTTAAACCATGTACACTTGTACAGTAAGGCAGTTCTGATGCAAACAAAGGTCAATCCTATTGTATGCTGCTTTCTTACCTCTTAGATTGTAAGCTCTTCAGGGCAGGGTCCGCTACTCCTTCTGTGTCACTGTCTGTCATTTGCATCCTCTATTTCATTTACAGCACTGCATAGTATGTTGGCGCTAAACAAATACTGTTTAATAATAATGATAATAATATTAATAATAATATAGGTACTTAGGGCTTGTTTTGACAGGTGATGAGATTGCAGTGTGGTTACCACTTCTTTAAATCTGAAAATCATTCCTACAGTTCAAATGATGTATTTTTGAGATGCTACATTCTGGTTGGTTAGGAAGCAATGCAACAGCAGAAGCAGCCAAGCAGAGGGGTTGCCAGAAACTTCATGGCAACCACTGTATCCCCCACTAGCCTGAATGAGCCCTTAGTCAGTGTGATACCTAAAGCCAATGGAAACCTGCTCTGGTTTCTCTCATTTCCAATAATAATTGAGTATTCAAATTGTACATAGCTCCCAACTATCATTTGGAATGAGTGTCCCCCCCTTTTTGGGTGTTATTTATATGTATAACATATATAAAATGACTGAATATAGAACTAAGGCCTTCAAGAAATTTCTGTGGCACTTTATTATAACTGAGCCTGCCATCAAAGTCCAATTCATGCATCTTTGTGTGATGGTGCAGCTGAGTCTATTTTTTGCTTCCTGATTGGCAAGGCCAACATTCTGTAGTGCATGGGAGTTCATCTATCACAACACCGGCATAGGAATCGTCCACACATGACTGTCAATATACAATACATAATAAACTGCTCACGGGCAGGGCATAGACTATCTAAACATATAGTAATCCTTCTACAATCAATATTTATCTGCTGCTTATGTTAGAGAGGGCAGCGCTATTAGCAAACAATAGGAGAAGATACAGATCACGCTTCTTTCTACCCCCAGGTGTAACACTAACACTTCAAAGTGACCTGCCAACTCCATCTCTTCCCACCTACCTGACCTCCTGCTCACAATCACTTCTCTTGTGGGCCACTAGTTAGAACTTTTCCAAGTACAGTGTTCTCCCCAGAATTTTTTGTTGTTTATTAGAATTAGAATTTTTATGTTTTTTATGTCATTTATCCAGTAACCCCTATAATTGTGCCAGCTGTCCACTGCCCCAGTATTATTTTTTTAGCATCTTTAATAAACAATGTTTCAAATATACAAGAAAATTACCATGTTAAGTGAAAAAGAAGGATAAATACAAGTACAATAATTAAAGGAATACTCTATTACAACCAGAAAGACCCAAAACAGATTATCTATCTTGTCCCTGTAATTTGTTTCTTTCAACTTTTTAATGCCCCAACCCCACAACCCACACCCTTAGTACATCTTTCTTTTTCCATTGTCTTTATACTATCCCCCAAATGTTCGATACCCCTCAATTGTGACTCAATTTCTTGGTGTCCCATGTTTTGTAGAGTGTAATCACTTCTAGGGCTGTATTAGTGTAATCAATGTAGTGTAATAATTTAGACACAGTTCACATTAGTAGTAACAAAATATTGGTCTTTATTGCTCCTGAGTGCCTACTGGCAACCGGTAGGCACCCAGGAGTGATAACAGGCAGTAACTACTCGGCCGTTTTAGACATTTGCAAGTGAATGCAAAAGCATAGAGACAAAAATCTAAACTATTTGTTGCAATGTTAGTCTTATTTTGTGTACAGCGCTGCGTAATATGTTGGCGCTATATAAATCCTGTTTATTATTAATAATAATAATAATAATATTTTGCAAAAAGTTTTAATGCAGTAAAACCATTTGCAAAACTTTTGTAAACTTTCCGTGACCCTGAGGCATGTCAGGTATATTCAAAGACCTGGACTGAGCTGTTGTGTGATTACAGCCAAGGAAGGGAAAACACTCGGTAGACTTTGCTGAGTAGTTGCTGAACCCTAGGTTCAACAGGGCCCAGCACAGCAGTTCCCTATTCCCCCAACTCATCCCCAATGGCTACCCTGGTGTGGCCCCTGCTCCTAGACCAAGGTTGCCACTGTCACATGGGCTATGCCTGCTTGTACTACAGTAAGATTGAAAATGTTGCAGAGCCTATCAGGATTGTCGCTGCTTATTTACAAGTTTGTGGCTTGTGAATCAAAAACTGACCACACAAGTCCTGTCCACAACTTCCTGAACATCACTGCTTATTTTAAGGAAACCCTCCAGCTGATGTGTCTTTGAGAGGAAAATCAAGTGAAGAAGGATTTCGATCATTTAAAGAGGATAAAGAAAGAAAGTTTTTATGTTTACTTTACTTTAAACATATACAATCTAATGTACCTGGACTTGTCCTTAGGTATTTTTCTATACAAATGCAAAAGTAGTGGTAAAAAAAACACTTGGTTTACCCAGCTTTTTTCTTGCATATTTATTTTTCTTTGTATAACATAGGAGTTGCAGAGATATACAGTATATTTTACCTATTTGCTTTGTGTTATTGGTCGTCCCTGATTGTGATCCCTGAGTGTTGTAAGCTCTGTAGACAGAGTCTATTCACTATCATTAACTTACGTTTTCTACTCTTTTGATAAATCAGCCCCATATTTTACCTGAAATGAAAATTTGACATTTAGATTATGTCTCATTATTATATTGTAACACTTTGGGAAAAATATACAAGCTAAGATTCCTGTGCTAGATGCCAAGATAGCAAAGACACGCATAGCAATCATGTATTTGCCTTTAGTGCTGATGTGAGCTGGTATAAATGTCAGCCAAACAACACAAAACACCAGCATACTAAAGGATATATGATGAGCTTCATTAAATCTATCAGGCAATTTCTTAGCCATGAAAGCTACAATAAAACAAAGAAGAGCCAGGAAACTGTTATAGCCAAGA
Source organism: Pyxicephalus adspersus (assembly GCF_032062135.1). Classification (NCBI taxonomy): domain Eukaryota; kingdom Metazoa; phylum Chordata; class Amphibia; order Anura; family Pyxicephalidae; genus Pyxicephalus; species Pyxicephalus adspersus. The sequence continues at coordinate 32,504,368 of NC_092865.1, read as the reverse complement.
GCTGCAAAAAACATGGCTTGTGAACCTACATTACACTGTAAAATCAATGTTCCAGGTTTTGTATTTGAATCTCTGTCTGGGAATGGGGGGTACAGAGTTGACCAAGACAGGCAGATAACACATTCACCTATTACACCACACAGCATTACACCACTAGTGAGCTTTCTTCCCAACACAGACTGCAGAAAGCTTCTTGGTTTTGTAATATTAAATGCAATTAAAACGGTCATAGTTTTTGCCAAAACAGAAGTAACAGTCACAGCAAAAATGATGTTAAAAGTGAAATTCTGCATCAGGCAAGTGATCTCTACAGGAACACCAATGAAAAACAATGAACACAAAGAGGAGAACATGACTGAGATAAGGATAGTATAACTTAAATATACATTGTTGGCTTTTACTATAGGAGTCTCTCTGTGTTGGAGAAATATTCTAAGGATGATAGCTGAGAGTACACATAGCAGAGCTGAAGCTGATGTCAGTGTGGACCCAAGAGGATCCTGGAAGCTGAGAACTTCAATCGGTCTTTGTAGGCAGACAACATTATCTTCATCTGGCCACTCATCATCTTCACATTTTATACAGCTGTCCATGTCTGAAATAGATTACAATGACACACTCAGCAAAAAACTATGCAATAAAAAGATATATAGGAAGATGATGCAAGAAGGACCTTTATAAGTGCTGTGTAACAATCACTCTATTGTACTGTATTGTATAATTGTGTTTATGATGGTCTACTGCAAGCTTTCATCAGTTATTTCCTGTCTATATACATGCACACCAGGAACTGGCATTTGTTGGAATGATTTTTCTGCTTGTGACACAGAGGGACATGCCTATGCATTGTACATTGGTATGAAAATCTATAGTCTCCAATCAAAGAGCAAATGACAGATTTCTGAATAAGCATGAACATGAAAAAAAAAGCTACATACTTGTATAAATACACATTATGACAAATATGGGGATTAGAAGGATACCCACGTTACCTACAAGGAGTTTTAACATTGGCTTCAAAATGGAATATAAATGTTCACTGATTTGATTGATCTGGGAACCTATTCACATTTCCATTGATAAGCCAATCCTTATATTGTATGTAATGAGTTTCAATAATATACACATACCAGTCTGATTGGAAATCTCTCCAGCTGAACATTTGACACAAACATAGCAGCAAGACTTCAATTTTATATCAGATTTCCGGTAACCAGGTGGGCAGTTTTCAGAACACTTGGATTCAGGGGTCTAAAATAATATTGAAAAAGTACAGCAATTAGATTGGTGGAAAGTAGTTAAGCAATAAGTTCCAGGTACGTGACTTTTCCTAGGCTGAGGTGAAGCCTCAAAACAATATAAAGATGATCTCTTCGATGTTCAACAATAGATAGCAATTATGCAGGTAACATTTTCTATGTTTTGTTTCTGTCTTTAAATGCTCATACAAGCTATTTTCTTCTAATTTGAACAAAAAATGCATTCTCCTAAGGTAAGACTTTAGTGCCATAAATAAAAATTATGTCTTTTTTACACAGCCAATATTGCCTTGCTTGCTTTTAACACCAAGCATAACAGTAAGGATTCTTTTCTTCATGCTAAATTCCTAATAACAAAAAATGTTCAGTCAGTTTATGACTTTCTCTCTGGTTTTTGGTTTAGACAAGCAAGACAAGATTTTAGAAAGAACATTTTTTAGAGTTAGGCACTATTTACCAAAGCTGTTGGTAAATACAATCTGAAAGTAAAATAATAGAATCACCTCTGTAAAATATGGATTCCATTTTATTGCATTATTCCGGATGACAATTTTATTTTTCAAGCTGAAATTAGAGACAAATTCTCCAATGTTATTTCTTTTTATTGTAAAGTTTGGAAATGTTAAAATATTTACTAAATCCAGTTTTACATTTGTCACCCCATCTTTAAAAATCACTTTGTTTCCTGAAGAAGTTTTGAACTGAATATTCTTTAAATATTTCTGGAGCTGAAAAAACAATACATAAAAATCATAAATGTGCCATCAAATTTAAAACACTTTATCAGTAGGTAGAAAGAAGGAAAACTGCTTGAGGTAAGTTCAGACACATGAAATAATTTCAGTACCTGCAGTCGCTTTCAAAAATCTCTTTTTACAAATGACTCTCGAGACATGTTCCTTGTCCAGCTTTCTACTCCCTGACCATTTCAGGAATTCCACCTATTAGAGCTGGGCCACCATCAGAAATGTTTGGTCCTCATACTAGGTGTCACGGTCCCTTCCGTGACTGAGGTTAGAAGATCTGTGAGACAAGCTGCTTGTGAGGTTATCTGACAGTCTCTTGTTTTTACTTGTTTCTCTGTTGTTGTTTGTAATGACCACACCACGTCATTACTGCTCCTCCATTTAGTCTGGCCTCACACTTCATGCTATGCGGTTGAAATTCACTTCTGGGATGTTAAGAGCTGGTGTGTTGTCCTCTTCAGGGTGGTGTGTTGTCCTCTTCAGGGTTTCTGCTCCTCCATTTTCTAATTAAGATAAGTTGAACTACTTTTGGTGTTTTGTTGTTTTTTTGTTGTTACTAGGCCTCAGGGAGACACTGCTCCTTTCATCAGGGAAGGAGCCCGTAGTCCCAAGCCCAGTCACCACTCCTAGGGCTATTCAGGGGTACTAGGGCCTAGGTTCCAGTGTATGAGTATTCCCACCTTCAGGGGATATTCATACTGTCAGGAGTCAGGGCTAGGTTAGGGTGTCCGTAGGGGGTGACCGTTTCCTTTTCCCTAGTCATTGAAAGCCTAGTCCCTTGTATTTATCCTTCAGTTTTCCTCCCCTCCCCATATCCGTGACACTAGGTCTTCCAGTGTCCCCTTCCCCATGTCCAAAAGTTCCACCATTGCAAAAGAAAAGTTTTTTTCATCAGGACCCCGTACAGAAATACCTTTTTGGATTGTATGTGTAGAAGATTAAGTTTTTGTTTATTTATAAAACCAATGATGCCCCCCTAATTAAAAGGCAGGCCATTTTAAAAAAAGGAATCTGACTGGCCAGGTAAACAATGTGGGGGGCGCAGAGTGTTTGTCCCCATCCAACATATAGCAGTCCCCTTGGAACCCTGTTGGGCAGAAAAGGTGCAGTGAATTCTGCTGATTCTGGTAATTTTACTTATGCTTTATATACAATTTACTGATACATTATTTTTCATTTTCTTTTTCTTCTAGTGTTAAATGTAATGCACTGTGATTATTTCTTTATATTTATGAGGAACAACTCACATGGTGTTCAAACGTAATATGTGTAGTTTAACGGTCAAAGCTGCCGGGGAAAGGACACACAAGGCAGTAAGCCTAAGGGAGTAAAAAAATATAAATCAGGCCCTGCCTATTGCATGGCCTCATCTTTCTTTGTACTTTTATTATGAGCTGGCTTTCTTATCTAGATTCTTGCTCCTGGATTCCTGAGGGAGAGAGGAAGAGATGAAAGAAAAAGAAGAGAGGGAGGCAGAGAAAGTATATATATATATGTGTATATATATATATATATATATATATATATATATATATATATTTATAGCAGCAACAGGTTCCAGTTCAACATTGTAATGCCACCCCCTAATGATCATAGCACCGTAGGTTACAGCTTAAATGGCCTTTTGAGAAATCTGACCATGGGAATAATGTGTTGCTTTCCAGAAGGTGAAAAACCTTTATTTTCACTTTTTGAAACTTTTTTGTTACATTCAGACATTCTTATATCAGACTATAAAAAGTCATTTACCAACCTGTATAGCATATGTTTTTTTGTTTCCTGGACTGCTAAGTTTCAGTTTGTTGTTATAAGTTGTGTACATATTGTGCAAGGCATAAGCCACCAAATAAACTGCTGTGTACACATTATATGTAACCAGTAAGTTCTCTATATCATGTTCCAGGGGAGAAACAGAATCAAGAGAAATATTTCTCCTGCATTTATATTTGGAATTGTTATCAGTCACTGAGGGCATGCACCTGAAGTAGTTTATCAATATGTTTTCAAAAAGTTTGTTTACTGGGTAATTATTAGGATTTGCTGTACGAAGAAACTTTTCTAGTTCAGGTTCAAAAAATGTTTTTGGAGAAAACATCATCGTTCCATTAAGTTGACTAAGAAGTTCCCATTCTTTGTCAATATTAGTAGCATATGTGTCTGCTGTTAAAATCATAACTTTTTTTTTTAAAGGATAAATCTTTGAGAGGTGCATTAGTATTTGGCTAATCCCCTCAGACGAACTAAAAATGACAATGACATTAGCAGTAGAGCCGTGTAATTCAGGATATACTCCTCTTTCAGGAACACGTCTTTGTACAATAAATTCCACACAAATACCACTTTTCAGAACTTCTTTTTCCAGATTCTCAGCAGCTTTTATACTGTCTTCTTCATATGATGTAAAAATTCCAATCCATGTCCAGCCAAAATGTTTTAATAACTCAACAATCGCTTTACCTAAATCACTTGTCCTATACACAATGTGGTAGACAAATGGGAATATTCTTTTATTTGATAAGATTGGATCTGTGGCTCCATAGATTATCTGAAAATGTCATAATAAACTAAACTTAATTCCAAATTTGTTAGGCAACCAGATTATAAAAAAATAAAAAACATTGTGGTTGATTTACTAAAGAAATAAAGGCTGTTCACTTAGCTAAATTACTTATCACCTTGCTCAGAATATTTCATTTAGCTTAAAAAAGTCTTGTCTTTTTTTTTTCCTCATTCTACAGTACATTTTTAATACATATATTTGTTATGTTATCTCATTCTATACATTCTAAATGACACCACACCCCATGCACACACCCCATGAAATGTTTGCTAAATCTTTTCCCGCCATGAAATTTGACCCTAGTAGGACCACTTTTCTTGGATGAAGCACAAGTAGATTTGTTAATTAGCATTCTTATTAAGGTACTCCATAAGACTCTTGGCCACAATGTTTTTACTAACAGGTATTAAATAAATATTTAGGGTACTTTATCATCCTCACTCTGGAAGGCATTTAGCTTTTTATAAACTGGATGAAAAGTCTCTTTGCAATAAATACCCAATTATGCACAAGGAAATGTAACTAAAATGATTGCACGTGATTGGATGGTTGAAGTCAGTAAAGCATATCATTCACTAATATAAGTAAATTATCCCAAATTACTATCTAAGGTAAACAGCCTAATCTCCTTCCGTAAATCAATCCTGTTGTCTTAGAAAAATGAGATTCTAGTTTTTCCCATTTTATGTTTATACCGACCAGAGGATAAAATAGTCCAAAAATCCAATTCTGAGTTGGAAAAAAAAAGTTTTAATTGCTTATTTTTTGTGGAAAATCACTAGGTTTATTAGGTAGGAATATGGGACAATATAGTGTCAAGCTTCATCCGTGCACCTCTAATTCTTTGTACAAAAAAATAAAAAATTTTGTTAGAATGGGAAACTGATTTTTGGTGTGAAATCAACAGTATTGTTTATTCAGCCATGTGACCAGTCCTAATTCACTTTCAGGATCTGTTTGAATTTTTTTTCTATTGTCTTGCCACAATACGGAAAAATGGTCAGTGTATAGTTAAAATTACTACCAGGTCTGCCTGATGCTGTTCCCATTCAGACAAAATATAGCCATCTCTTGCAGCACACTTGTCTGCTTGTCTTGTCTGCTGTCTGTCTGGAGCCAAACTAGGAGGAAGGTGTATCTGGGGAAATGGCAAGGCCCGCTCAGTATCTTCCTTGAGTACTTTTAGTTTGTTTAGGGGCCCTTAAACAAACTAAACACGCTGTTTTTAAAGAGCCCCTGCTCTATAAAAGGGGGGAACATATCTCCAGTCATATAGAAATATATGTGTTTGCATATATGGAATGGCTTAGTTTTGTCTTTTCCCATAGTTTATCAGATTTTTTTCTATACATTTTATCTACGCCCCCTTTATTGTTTATTGTTAAGTACTTGTGTACTGTCACTTAGCTCACCCCAATATTAATATACTGTTATATAACTGTGATACGTTTTCTCAAGTTTCTTTGCTCGCATTCTGTCTCTGCTGGTGCTAGCCTGGGAGATTTTTACACAGGGCTCAGTGAGTTCTTCCTCCTGTTAAGGTTTTTTCCTCACTAATCCCCCCAACCACACACACACACTTAGATATATCATATTCAGTTTAGTATCCATTAATGTTAATGGCCTTAACTCACCTATTAAAAGTTACCTATAACTTTGAGAACTAGAATGATTGGCAGTGGGTGTCCTGTTCATACAGGAGGCCCACTCTGATTCCACACAGTCATTAAACTCGGTTATCAACCTCGTAGTGCTTCCTTATTGAGGAATGAGGTGGGCAACCTCTTTAAAAATTAAGGCAATGTTACATAAAATATAATGCCTGATTTATCAACAAAATGCGTGTACGCCTCGTACATACGCGCCGGTCGGCAAGTTCTGTTCCCGCGAGTTGGAGCCAAGTTCTAGTGAACTCGCCTGACAGTTTTCTGCAAAAATAAGCAAATATCACAAATTAAGGCGATTATTTTTCATTCAGGAGGAGATGTTAAACTCAATGGTGAGGTCATAGCAATTGATTGGCGCACACCTGCTCTTTGTTCCGTTCGCATCTACAGTCCATTACAGGTCAGTTGGAATCTTTAATGCTTGATGTTTATTTATGTAGGTGCTACTTTTTTATGTTACATTCTACTCATTCACAAACTTGCTTCATTTATAGTTACATTTGTTGCACTTGTTGTTTTGATACTTTTTCTTTTGGTTGCAACACTGCAAACTAATTTCTATTAAGCTGGATACATACTAAGTAGCACTTTCTAATATGTCATCACACAATAGTATGAGTGTAAACAAATATGTGAACAAACATTTGTGACCTGATTAAAATTTCATTCTAGGGGGGCGTGTCCTGATGGCGGAGTAGGACGCTGGTATCCTGTGCTCCGTATCCCGCCTGGGGGTTTCCCAAAGTGTCAGCGCTAAAGCGCCTTCTCATCCTTCTCCATGGTTCCCAAAGTGAAGGGGGCATAAAAGGGACGCTTCGGAGGGGGGGATCCCTCCTCCGGAGGCATTGCAGGCTTCTTCCCCGCGGGAGGCCGCGGGGACCGTGACAAGGCCCAAAAGCCGGGGCCTCGATTTTCAGTTGCATCCGACGAGCAGGCACCGTTGGTGCGGTGGATACCATCAAGGGCCGGATCGCAGCAGGATGCCATTTTGGACAGTCTGGATGCCTCTACAACCCCACCACCACCAGAGGTACGCTCTGACGCCCCTATTCTTAGCCCCTGTATGGTACCCTCCTTAGAGGCTTTCATGAGCCATAGCCCTGCCAATTTAGATGCTGAAGAGAAGTGGGACTGGAAGGCCCACTTACGTGCCTTACCCACCAGGCAGGATTTAGAACACAGTATAGGGCGTTTGGAAGCAAGCTGCAAGGCGGAGTTTAACGCCTTGCGCGAGTCCGTTCAACCGTTCCCGTTCAAGTTACCAGCGTCACCACAGCTTTACAAACCAAATGTGCTGATCTTTCTTCACAAACAGTATCCCATGCGGCTATTTTGGAACGCAACGAGGCGCAAATTAACATGTTGTATCTGCTACATGATGACGCTGAAAACCGCAACAGGCGGAATAACATACGCACACGGGGTCTACCTGAAACCATACTGAACTCAGAATTGCCCGCTGCGGCCTACTCTATTTTTGCTAAGCTTCTTGCTGTTCCATCGGATGTTGATATAGAGATAGACCGGATACATAAAACCCTGGGCCCGCGCAACACAAATCCGCAACGCCCTAGAGGTGTTATCTGTCGGATTCATTTTTTCAGAACCAAGGAAGATATAATGAAAAAAGCCAGAGAATCTCCAAACCTTGAATATGCTGCGGCACAGATACAATTGCTGCCTGACCTTTCTAAACATACTTTGGATCTTCGCCGGGCTCTAAAACCGCTTTTAACAGTTCTTCGTGAACGGAACATCCCATATAGATGGGGATTCCCCTTCCATCTCATCATTAGATCGGGAGGTAGAACCTTTGTTCTTCGTGAGCCATCTGATTTACCTCACATTGTACGGGATCTGCATCTTCCTGAAATCATCTTACCTGAATGGCCTACAGCTACTTCACTCCTCAACAGCAAACCAGGGCCATCGCAAGCTTCTTCAAGACCTCCGCCTAATAGTTCTTCAAGCACATCAGCGGGTCCGTTTTCCTCCCCTCCTCCTTCCACAACCTAGCCAGTTGAATCAACGGCGCCAACAATTTTTTATTGTATCTCAGGATACCTCCACAATTGTACTTGGATACCATTTTTCTTTTTTGGATCTCAGGTTGCCTTCAACATCATTTCTGGAATTTATGTCTACCATCCTAATTTTTTCTGTGTTTCTTGGGCTACTGAACGCCACCGGAACTCTTCTGACCTCACCTTGTATTACCTCACACCGTGCCTATCCGAGAGAACAATCCGCTTCTGATCGGAGCCTTGCCTATGCTGCCAAGCATAATCGGAATACTGTGCAAGATGTTTTTCCTCCACGGTGGGACTCTCAATGTACTGGTAGCTATGTTGAGCGTTATTTCTCTAGTGTTTATTGCTGCAGATTCTGCTGTTAGATTGCTATTCTTGAATGCCCTCTAGATCCTATGGTTGATTATGTTTATGGCCCACTGGGGGGCACACGAGCTATACTGCTCTCGCCTCCCTAGTTGGCCCTATTATGGGACTTGGGATGTTGTCTCTAATTGTTCAGTATAATGGGCAAATGGTAAGAGTTTGTTCTTACTTTATACATTATTTATGGTTTTGCGGGTTCCCCCAGGCGGGATCCACATGTTTGTTGCTGATTGCTTGTTTGCCTTCCCCCGCCGCTCGCAGACATTTCCCCATATAGGCCTGCTGCCCTCTTGGGCAGTGATTTGGGACCTTTGGGGTCCCGCTTTAGTTTTTTCACCCCACGGTCGAGGTTTTAGCCCGCCTCGCCCGTCTGGTGCCCCTTCCCATACCCCTTCCCCCTAATGTCCTCGGTACATACCCCAGCAAACACTTTGAAAATTTGTACCCTTAATGCGAAGGGTCTAAATAGCCCTAACAAACGCTCTCAATTGTTATATGCTCAACACAAAGCACGGGTGAATATCTTACTCCTCCAGGAGACCCACTTTCAATCCACTAGACTTCCCTCGCAATCGCTATTATCCCTTGGTACCATAGCTCCAATCCTGAATCTATAACTAAGGGAGTTTCTATAGATTTTCATAAATGGTTACCAGTACAGATACTAGATTCTCGCTCTGATTCTCAGGGCAGGTATTTGTTTTTAAAAATTTCTCTCTGGGATAAGAAATTTTCATTGGCTTCTTTTTACGCTCCCAATCACCAACCCACAAGG
>NC_092865.1:32405104-32494014 GCF_032062135.1 Pyxicephalus adspersus | reverse complement strand
CTCTCTACAGGAATACATCACTAAAACAGCCCTTCCAACTTTAAATTCTGAGGGGATTTCTCAATTGGAATCCCCGTTTACGGAGGAGGAGGTATCTGCTGCCCTGCAGGCCACCCCGACCGGAAAAAAAGCCCGGGCCCAGATGGATTCACTCCACGGTTCTATAAACTCCACGCTACTATTCTTGTCCCCTTCATGACCAAAGTGTTTTCTTCCATTTCTGCCGATACGCCGTTCCCCTCACAAAGTTTGGAAGCGCATATTACGGTTCTTCCCAAGCCTGGCAAAGACCATACGGTTTGCTCTAATTATAGACCTATATCATTGATTAATGTGGATGCAAAATTTTTTTCCAAGTTGATTGCCAATAGGTTGTCCCCACATATGCCATCATTGATCCATAAGGATCAAACAGGGTTTATTTATGGAAGGGAAGCCAAGGATAATACTATTAAGACTCTTCTGCTGACCCAATTTGCTAAATCCCCAGGCACCCCTGCGTGCTTACTGTCAATAGACGCTGAAAAAGCCTTTGACAGGGTTAGTTGGCAGTTTATGTACTCGGCGTTACATCAGGTGGGCCTGGGCCCCTGCATGGTTTCTAGAATTGCAGCATTGTACTCTTCACCCAGAGCTCGGGTGCGGGTTAATGGCGCTCTCTCTGATTCTTTTCAAATCAAGAATGGCACGAGGCAGGGGTGCCCTCTCTCCACTTTACTTTATGCCTTAATTATGGAACATTTGGCTGTGGCCTTGCGCCACAATCCAGATGTAAAAGGGTTCCAGGTGGGTGATGCACAATATAAAATTGCTTTATACGCAGATGACCTCTTGATATATATAACATCCCCTCATATCACGATACCTTCCATTCTAAAGGAACTTGATGAATTTGGTACACATAGTAATTTCAAGGTCAATTATTCCAAATCTGAAATTCTTAACGTTACCTTGGACTCTACTCAAATGTCAGCTATGCGTTCTAATTTGCCTTTCCGGATTTGCTCTGATGCCATTAAATATCTGGGTATAATGGTTCCATCGGATCCCTCCAAATTGTTCTCCCTTAATTATTCCTCAATGTACAGTAAACTTCAATCTGACCTTCAGAAATATGATTCCCTGCCTCTCTCCTGGTTCGCCTGTATAAACACTCTTAAGATGGATATAATCCCCAGACTGTTATATCTTTTTCAATCGGTCCCCATATTCTTGCCAACCGCATATCTTCGTAAAATTCATAGGTTATTTTTAAAATTTATATGGCAACAGAAACGTCCTAGACTGGCATTTAGTACCCTGTCCAAGGCCAAAAGTAGAGGTGGTGCAGGGGCCCCAGATGGTATTTCCTATTATAGGGCATCGGTTTTAGTGCGTTTGATAGACTGGTTTCACAACAGGGAGACGAAGGAATGGGTACGGCTGGAAGATTGCCTATCTCCAGTTAGTCTCCGGTCCCTGCCATGGGTGGACCGGTCGTTGATACAGTCGGCCCACCCTCTACTCCCACTTACGTTAGATTTATTACATAATTGGGATATCCTCCTCAGAGCGGGCAAATTGTCGACGAATCCAGGACCCATGACACCGCTATTTGATAATCCAGCCTTCCCCCCGGCAATGCGAACCTCCACAATTTTATCTTGGTCCGCCTCGGACAGCCGTCATTTTAGGAGTATATTACATAATGGTCGGGTTCCCCCACTGGCCTCCCTGGATCTCCCAAACAGAAGCAAATTGCTTTCTTGGCTTTCATATAGGCAACTGTCATCATTTGTAGCTTTATTTACTGACTTATCATTCCTATATAGAAGTTTAACGGCTTTCGAGCAGTTGGTTGTACAAGCTATTTGCTCAGGACCCTGAGCCCTCTGCACCTATATACACTAGATATTGGGAGAGGGAAATGACTGGACTTATAACTGCGGATGATTGGGAAAAATCATTTACCCTAACACATAAGTTGGCCTTAACCTGTAGAGCTCAAGAGGTTAATTACAAAATTCTATCCAGGTGGTATTATTGCCCTGTGGATCTCCATAGAATCTCCCCTACACAATCTGATCGTTGTTGGCGATGCCACTTACAAAAGGGGACAATGCTTCATATATGGTGGGAGTGTCCGCTTATATATCGATTTTGGGACACGATTATTCAGGTGTATAATGACAGCACTGGGTCCACCATAACCAATACTCCCACTATAGCTCTTTTATCCATGGTTCCAGGTTCGCTCAAAACCATCAAAGGTGGGGTCCTACGTCATTTTCTTACGGCAGCAAGGGCCACTATTCCGAGATTGTGGAAGCAATCTGCTGCTCCTTCTATAGCCAATTGGGTCTCCGAACATGAAAAAATCCGCCATATGGAGATGTTGGTTGCGGAGGATGATGATAGATTGGAGCAATTTAGAATTACCTGGTCCATTTAAGACTGGTTTAAAGAATCTCCTCGATTCCATACATATTTTATTTAGTTTCCAGGGTTACAGGCTGGAACACAACCCCGGTATTGAGGGTTAATAGATATCTCTTTTATTTTTGTATCGAACTGCATTCCCCTTCCCCCCCCCCCATCCCCCCCTTACTCCCCTGGGCTGCTTTGTTATATGTGTCTATCTTTGTTTTTATTTTATCAGTTGTTTAAGAATATTGGTTTACACCCTGTGCCATACGCTTCCGCTAGCGGATATGTAGCTGTTTTTGTACAGGTTTACTATGTGCTATATGATCCCCTTAAAACTGTTATGTTTTTTGTCATATTTTTTGGGTATATGCAGCTTCCTGGTACTATATGTCTGTTAATACGAAGCCTAAACTGTTATGTTTGATATGATGTATGTGTTGTATATCTGATTCTTTTTGTTATGTTTACCTGTTATTTTTTTCTCTGAAAACTCAATAAAACTGATTGAAACAAAATTTCATTCTAGTTTGGCTTTAGAGAAATCAAATATTTTTTAGTAAAGGATTTTAGGCAAACATGTTATAATACATGTATTAAGGAACATTTAGTGATTTCACTTGTGTGTGTATGTCAAAATACATTTAAATGTATATAAATACATACGGATTTTCATTAATATTATTTTACTGGACCGGTTTGTGTGTGTATGTAAAAAATTTGGCATTATTGTTAGTTTCATCTGTTGCTGCAATGTTTTGTGCCTGGTTTGTAATGCCAGTTTCTGTTGTTTAGCAATTCTTCAGCAATGTTTTGTCATTTTTTCGACAAGTAATTAGTACAAATGTCTGCATGGTTTCCACACCAAAGTGCTACTTGACCCCCCTGGTTGCCTTTGTACTATTGTCACATATTGGTATTTGAATGTATTATGTACACAGTCCTTTTCTTAATAAATTTTCATGGTTTTTATTTCTTTGTTTTTTTGTTTTTTTTTTAAATAGTCTGGCATTTGCATTTACGGTGGCTTAGGGGTAGCACACTTGCCTTTGCAGCGCTAAGGCTGCAGTGACCAGGACACTATCTGCATGAAGTTTGCAGGTTCACCCCGTGTCTGCGTGGGTTCCTCCGGGTACTCTGGTTTTCTTCCTACATCCTAAAAACATGCAGTGAGGTTAATTGGCTTCCCCCCAAAATTGGCCATAGACTGTATAAATGACATACAACTATGGTTGGGACATTAGATTGTGAGCCCCTTTGAGGGACAGTTAGTGACATGACTGTGGACTTTGTACAGCACTGCTTAATATGATGGCACTATATAAATACTGTGTAATAATAATTCATGTTGATTTGCTGCCACACAACTCCTCTGTTCATTTGTGGTAGTGTTATGGGTTTGTTGACATTGTGCTGTGCTGCCTGATCTGGGCACTATTGTATACAAGCACACTTCCACTTCCTGGCCAAACAGGTTGTCAATTAGTTGTCTAGCTAGGTTGCATACTCATTCTAACACACCTGATGGTGATGGAAGGAGGTCCAGGTTGCCAAGCACAACATCAAACCAAATTTTTGGACAGGCTCACAAGCAGGGCCACGCACTCCTGGAAATGAGCAGATGTTGTGTTGTTGCTTAACTTAATGCTGATAAATAGTGGAGTGTATGCATTATTTAGGTATTTACACAAAACAAATAGTACTAGTATTTGACCCAAAAATCTTCTGTCATTTACTTAGATTCTGCTTAAAACAAAAAAAGTTAGATAGCTCATCATGGTACACAATAAGGTTCTGTTACACCACTGAGTGGCTGAGCAGGGCACTCTGGTAACAAGCTTGGTGGTGGCAAGCATCCTTTGATGCTTTGATCCCTTTATATACCCCACCTAGGCCCTTTTAAAGGCAAGTACAATCTAGCAGCTATTAGGGATGAGCGAGAAGGCCTCTGACAGTCACAAACTTTCAGTGGGTTTGCGAAATTTTGGCAAATCGATTTTGCAAATTCTATTAAAGTCAATGGGACGACTTTAAACATTAATAGCAAAGCCCCTAAACATGTTAGAGCCACCAAATTTGCTAGGTAAGCGTAGGAGAACAGTGGCAACAAGGAAAAAATACAAAAGTTCCAAAAGACCTTGTGGTTTTCCAGAAAATGGCAGGCAAAGTCACAGCAGGCATATAGGATTTTTGCGTGATTGACAGCATCCAGAAGGTAGCATAAACATTAGGACATTGAGAAAGCATGAACGCAACCCACTAGCAACCGTCTCTGTTGTCAAAACAGCAGTAAAAGGCGTTGCTATTTATTGTATGCACCCCTTTTGAATTTACATAACTGCAAAACATCTTAACGCTATATAAATAATAAATAAATAAATAATATTAATTGCTAGCTGGCATCATAACCTGCATGACCCATAAAGTTGTGGACAACTAGTGCGGTGACATTAGGCAAAAGGATGGAGGACCAGAGACGGAGCGTGGGTCAGTGAGAGCAGTAGCAATGTGTGGCCTTTGGTCAACTGTCGCCAGGGAGACTGCATTGGTAAGAGTCATGGAGAGCTGGGTGTAGTGCATCATCAATGCCTTCTCCTCCTCCACAGCAGGAGGAGAAGGCGGTGGGCCCTGAGACAGATTGTGGACGGCATTGATACCTGGAATCTAGAGCTGGCTACTGGTCAGGCAACAGCAGGAGGAGTAGGCGGTGGGCCCTAAGATGGAGCAAGGACGGCATTAGTAACTGCCATCTAGAGCTGGGTACTGGGCAGGCAGCAGCAGTAACAGCATGAGGAGGACGCGGTAGGCCCTGAGACAGGGTGTGGACGGTATTAGTAACTGGCATCTAGAGCTGGGTACTGGGCAAGCATCAGCAGTAACAGCATGAGGAGAAGCCGGTGGGCCCTCAGACGGAGCAAGCATGGCATTAGTAACTGACATGTAGAGCTGGGTACTAGGCAGGCAGCAGCAGCACCAGCATGAGGAGGAGGCGGTAGGCCCTGAGACAGAGTGTGATAGAGAGTGTGAACAGCCCTGAGAGAGAGTGTGAACGGCATTGTTAACTGGCATCTAGAGCTGGGTATTGGGCAGGCGGCAGCAGCAACAGCATGAGGAGGAGGCGGTGGGCCCTGACATGGAGCATGGAAGGGATTACTAACTTGCATCTAGAGCCGGGTGTAGTGCATCGTCAATGACACTCCGAAGTGTGTAATCTGAAATTTGTGATTGAATGTAGAAGGGCCAGACGATGATGTTTTGTGCGCCAGCACCGTTGCTGTGGTCTGTGGTGCCGGAAGCAGTAGTAAGGTAGACGATATTGCTACTTTGCATCATGAAGTGGATGCCATGAATGCCAACCCTCAATCTTACAACACTTAGCTTAAAAATTAGGCAAGACAATAGTACCTATAAGTGTGGCAGTACTGGGGGTTTTCATCTGCAGTTTGTTGGCCTCCCAACAGCAGAAATGTAAAGTATATTGCTAGCTGGCACAATGTCAGGCATGACACTGGCGATGAATGCCACCCCTGGTCGTTGCAGTCACTAGCGGAAAAAATCTGAGGCAGGCTCAGCTGACAGGGTGTTTGGTGATAGGCAGCCACAGACTCAGCACAGGAGTAGTGTGGGTTCACAGAGGCATCTTTGTTGGCCAGTTAGTCCTTGTGTCAGTCAATCAGTGACATCTGTAGTGGGGATATGATAGTTGTTAGTAACCCACCTTTCGTCCATTTTCAAAAAGGTGAGGGGTTTGACATTTTCCGGCGACAGTCGTGATCGGTTATCTGTGACCACTCCGCCAGCGGCACTGAAGGTTCTTTCGAACTCCTCTTGAAACTCATGAGGATGGTTGGTGCTGGCTGTGCGCTTTGGAGTGTAATGTCACCCTCATCTTCCTCCCCCATTTTTTCCCCTCCTCTCCCATCACCACTTTCCATCAGCCCACACAGAGTATTATCAAGCAGAAAGATGATGGGTATGCCATCATTCCAGCCTGACCGCTCCCAACTCACAACGTTTTTGGCCTGCTCAAAGGGGGCCAGTACCTTGCATAGTGTCTCCATCTGCAGCCTCTGGTGACTGCTAAAATAGCTTAGTTGTGTGGCTGTACTAAGGTCACCGCTGTCTCTATGCACCACGCTGACCAAGCATTGGCAGATGGCTATCTTTTGCTCACACAGATGCTGGAGCATGTGCAGGGTGGAGTTCCATCTAGTTACAGAGTAACAAATGAGTCTATGCGGTGGCAGACTCTGTTGGTGGTGGATCTTGGTAAGCGCCGCAGCGGCAGTGAGGGATAGTCGGACATGGCTACAGATGGAGCAAGCCTGTCTCAGTAAGTCCTGCAGTCCTGGGTACGTGCGGAGGAACTTCTGCACCACCAGGTTCAGTACATGCGCAAAGCAGGGCACATGTGTTTTAAGCGGCCCATGCGCAACACTGCCACAAGGTTGGCCTCGTCACACACTATGTTGCCTGTTGTGAGCCGGGAGGACATCAGCAAGCATCAACCTCTCTGTGCAAAGCAGACAAGAGTTCTTTGGCAGTGTGACTTTTCTCCCCCAAGGACACCAGTTTCAGCACTGCCTGGCAACGCGTGTGCTTGAGGGAGCCATAGTGGCGTGCCCACTTAACCACAGTGTCCTCCGCTGCTGCCCTTTCAGGAGAAGTGTTGAAAAGGGAGGGTTTGCTGGTAGAAGGAATGAAGGAGGAGGGAGAGGACTGGGGTAGCCAATGCTTTCCCAAGACACCCCTCGGCGGGGGTGTGGTGCTGCAATGCCTCTTGCAGACTACTGCCTACTGAGCTATGCAAGGCCACCCAGTGAGCAGTGAAGGACAGGTAGTGTCCCACTCGGTGCCTGGTTGTCCAGCTGTTCATGGTGATGTGGTTTTGGCTAGACACCAAGAATGCCAATGCCCGGGAGAGGTTACCCATTACATGTGCATGTAAACTGGGTACAGCTGTGCGGGAGAAATAATGCCTGCTTGGTATATTCCACTGCCGCTCGGCACAGGCCCTCGGTAATGGAAGGGAGCCGAGTCCACAATGCTGTATGGCAGTAGCTGCAAGGCCAATAGTTTGGCTAGAAGCGAATTGAGGACGATTACTGTTTTGTTGGTTGGGCCCATAGCCTGATGCTTTGCGCAGAACTCTGGTAGGATGGGCTGAAGTGACTGGGATCTAGGGGAGCAGAAGGGGGTCACTGGAGTACAGCGACAAACTTCGCCTGACGGCCAAAAGCTGATACTTCCTCACAGCTGGAAGTCTGGCTGGCAACAACCTCCTGAGACGTAGAAGCAATGACAGTTGGAGGTAGAGAAGGAGTCAATGGAAGTGGAAGAAGAGACGACGACATGGTTGCACCTACTTTAAGTACAAGCAAGTACTGCTCCCACTTTGGTTTGTGGTTCTTGCACATGTGGGAAAGCAGGGATGTTGTACCCAAGTGTGATCCAGCCTGCCCTCTGCGAATCTGCTTGTGGCACAGGATGCACATTGCTATGAACCCTCGCCCATCAACTGTTGACCACACTCTCCAAGGGTCTCAAAGTCTGCACATACACAACTACAAGGATTTTTGTCCAATTGACCTCAATGGTGTTTTTAATTGAGAAATAAAGAATCCCAAATTTTTTAGTTAGATTTGCCTAACAAGGGTAAATCTGAGCAACACTATAATTGGCTCTGATCATGTTTTCTTAAAAACCGAGAAGTAGTTAATATTTTTCATATTCTTCAAGTTTAAAGTACAAACTTATTTAAAATATGTTGAGATAGATACTACATTTTTTATATCTGAATCAAACATTTCAAATTTTATATACATAATAAACCTCTAAAAAAGTTGAAAACAAGAATATCATATGGAAGAAAAAAAGTGACATGATTCTTGATACCTGTGGATATCCATACAGGGAAAGTATATTTGCAATAGATTCAGATACTGAAGGTAAAAGATGTCCAATAAATGCCACAACTCGCTCCCCTTTCTTACAACTATAATTTATATAGGTATTTAACCCACCAGACAGAGCTTTCCATATTGATCTCACTGCTTCACCTGGAAAATCACAGGCATCATATATGTCATACCCTAAGGTGATATTAGGCAAAATCTCTGTGTTTTGGTTGATCTCCTCAATGGCAAAATCAAATGCCAAAAAATGACGTAACATGCGAGGTGAA
This sequence comes from Pyxicephalus adspersus, assembly GCF_032062135.1. Taxonomy (NCBI): domain Eukaryota; kingdom Metazoa; phylum Chordata; class Amphibia; order Anura; family Pyxicephalidae; genus Pyxicephalus; species Pyxicephalus adspersus. The sequence goes on along the minus strand of NC_092865.1, from coordinate 32,485,427 downwards.
GTTCTGTGGGTTAAAAGTACAGAACAGTCAAAGACAATATTTGTTTTAGATTTATTGTATAAAAGGAACATACGCCTATCTGCTGAAAGGTTCAAATTATCATTCTGTCATTTTACTTCTGTACTCATCTACTGCTAAATTTTCAAAATATCTAATACACCCATACTCACTGGTTCAATATGATAAAGAAATAGTCCTTAAATTGTGTTCTATAATTCCAATGTCGTCCATCCCTAACTCAGATTGGTAAGCACACATATAGTAAAGTAGAAAAGGTAAGTTACAGAAAACCATGTGCCAAGAAATTTCAGGCTTACCCAGAAAAAAAAGCCTCTCAGCCTCATGCTTGTCAGTAGTTTGTAGCATTTTCACATTTCATATAATATAATAAATCAACATAATACATTGCACAAGGAGACACAGTACAATGACCAACTGAGAGCTGAAAGTTGGATTTTTTAAAAACACAAACTCACATGTTTATTTTTTAAACAAGGTTTATTATTGCTATAAAATCCAATTATATTCTATACAAATTGTAACATTTTCTTGTCTAAATCCAATATTTCTGTTCAGTAGTGTTCAATGGAAAAATAAATCTGGGTTGCAAGCTCCTTATGTAAATCCTGATGATAAACCTTTTTTTTGTTGTATCTATTTGATAAAATTTTAATGATTTTACCAGAGGTTCAGACTTGTGTCCTCTGCACACTTTGGGCCTGATTTATTAAAGCTCTCCAAGGCTGGAGAGAATACACTTTCACTTTCAGTGAAGCTGGGTGATCCAGCAAACCTGGAATGGATTTCTTCAATGTCATTTGCTATTTTCTAGCAAATGCTTTGAATCCTGGACCAGATCCATCCCAGGTTTGTTGGATCACCCAGCTTCACTAGTGAAAGTGTATTCTCTCCAGCCTTGGAGAACTTTAATAAATCAGGGCCTTTCTGTGTACCTTCCAATTATTAACATGCACGTGCAAATAGTCCCTATGTTGTACAGAAGAGATTTAGTAGTTTAGGAAGAGAAAACTGTGCTGGACTGATACTACTCTTTGCAATTTAAGTTCAGAATAAGGTAAGTGGTGTAAGGAATAGGAACACATAGACATTTAGATCAAGGTATGTAGGCAAATGGCACACCCCTGACAACCATAAAAATTGAGTACACAAAAATATTGGTTAAATTACCAAGCAAATAGTTGAATAGTACCATTTTATATATGATTATTTAGCCTGCCAAAAGGAAGGACAGCAGAGGAGCAAACAGGGATAGAGAGAGAGTTGGATCTAAACAAAATACAGTCCCTCCAGTTCTTTTTTATTTTATTCCAGGTTCGCTGGATCACCAAGCTTCACTGATGAAAGTGTATCCTTGGAAAGCTTTAATAAATCAGGCCCGCTATGTAGACTGCTCAACTATAGGGGCGATTTATATGATTCCATGCAAGTGAAGCAGCTTTTATATAGGTAAAACAAAAAACACTCTGATAAAAATAATTTACAAACACATTTATTTTATCACCAAAAAATAACCACTCCAAACACCCACCACATACGCACAACACATAACCTTAACACAGATTTCATAGTCTTTTCTGCATTAGACCTCATCTATCCTAAACTAGAGGAGGGGTCTTTGACAACGAATTGTTACAATCCAAAACAAAATGGATTATGACTTTAAGCGCTACAAATTTTCTATGAGATCTTGAGTTTTAAATTATTTTTGCAACAGTATCATAACATGTGTAAATATATATATTTACATTATTTACTCTAGTTAGACATTCTACCATATCAATATGTTAACAATTATATCTAACTAGATAAAAATATATGTTAAACCTTTAACCTCCTGGGCGGTTCATTTCTGTCTGGATTTATATGTCTAAAAGCGGTACATTGTCTTTCATAAATTTATTTTACAGTATAATATAATAGTATGAGTATAATAAAGTTTGAAACACAAAATCATGTCAAAATAATTAAATTAAATAAGTAAATAAAATGTATTAATAAATTTGATAATAAACTTTATTATACTCATACTAATATACTGTAAAATAAAATTTCATGAAAGACAATGTACCGCTTTCAGATGTTTTTTTCTTACCCCGAGCCACACTCGGGGTTACAGCCCAGGAGGTTATTCACATACAATGTCTACAGTTAGGGGCTCAAAAGTAATTGGACAAATTAAAAAGTTGAAAATAAAATGTTCATTTCTAATACTTGTTTGAAAATCCTTTGCTGGCAGAGACAGCCTGTAGTCTTGAACTCATGGACATCACCAGATGCTGGGTTTCCTCCTTTTAATGCTCTACCAGGCCTTTACTGCAGCGGCTTTCAGTTGCTGTATGTTTGTGGGCCTTTCCGTCTCAAGTTTAGTCTTCAACAAGTGAAATGCATGCTCAATTGGGTTCAGATCAGGTGACTGACTTGGACATTCAAGAATATTCCACTTCTTTTCTTAAACAAACTCCTATGTTGCTTTGGCTGTGTGTTTTGGGTCATTGTCCATCTGTATTATGAAACGCCTCCCAATCAATGTGACTGCATTTAACTGGATTTGAGCAGACAGTATGTCTCTGAACACATCAGAATTGATTCGGCTGCTTCTGTTCTGTGTCTTTGATAAACCCAATCTAGCCTTTCTATTCTTAAGGCTTATGGGTGTCCGGCACCTTGCAGTGCACCCTCTGTATTTACTTTCATGCAGTCTTCTCTTTATGGTAGACCTGGATATCGATACGCCTACTTCCTGGAGAGTGTTGGCTGTTGTGAAGGGGTTTCTCTTCACCATGGAAATGATTCTGCGATCATCCACCACTGTTGTCTTCCATGGATGTCCAGGTCTTTTGGCGTTGCTGAGATCACCAGTGCTTTGTTTCTTTTTCATGATGTATCAAACTGTAGATTTTGCCACTCCTAATATTGTAGCAATTTCTCGGATGGGTTCCTTCTGTTTTTGCAGCAAAAGGATGGCTTGTTTCACCTGCATGAAAAGCTCCTTTTACCACATGTTGCCTGTTCACAGCAAAATCTTCCACATACAAGCACTATATGACTATATGCACTATATGACATAACAAAGGAATTGCCCACACCAGCCCATGAAATAGCCTTTGAGTCAATTGTCCAATTACTTTTGAGCCCCTGAAATGAAGTGATTGTGTTAAAAAAAAGGTTTTAGTTCCTCGCATTTCTATGCAATCTTATTGTTCATCCCACTGAATGAACTCTGCAGTTCAACTGCATCTGAGTTGTTTCATTGAAAATAATTGTGGTAATGTACAGAACCAAAATTAGAAAAAGGTTGTCTCTGTCCAAATATTTATGGACCTAACATGTTCCTATATTTTTTACTTTTCTGTATACTTTTAATTACTTTTACCTTCCCCAGCAAAAATTAATAATCAATCTTTGGAAAATGTCTATTTTTCATATTCACCCTCTAATTATTGGTATATGTAAATTTCAACCATGTATATATCTCTAGAACTACTAATTTTTGGAATATAGTAATAGCCCAGTGATGGCCAACCTTTTTTCACCTGGGGGCTACTGTTGACATTGAGATAAAACTTGCAGGCCATAATGAAAACATTAAAGATTAAAACTCGAATAGTGTTAATTTAAAATGAGATTAAATAAAATCCTTCTAGTTACTGTAACATACATGCATCAAAAGAGATGACAAGAATGTCTGTATTCACCATTTGATGCTCATTTTATTAATGCAACATTTTCTTAATGAAAGATACAAAACTAGACAGTGCTGGATGGTCATATATTGCTCCCTGACCACCATTCCTTTACCACAAAGCAGAAACTACACTGTACAATGTCTCCTGTCAGTTATAGGGTGCTGCCAACCCTCTTTGTACCCCAAAATCTCTGCAATGGATACTTTCAGAGAAATGCTATTTATGTGACAGTGCCATGGGGTACATATTCTTTCTACTACATCTTCAGGTCCCTACATCTCTCCGTTCCAGAAAAATTGGGGTTCACAGAAGGTAAGTGGACAGCTATGTGTAACAGGCACGTCACCAGCCGCTCAGTCCCTCACACTGCAGCGTCTGCAGAATTGACTCCAGGCGGCAGTGAGTGGTACTGAGCATCTCCCCCTAGGCAGGGTTCCATGACATGAGAAAGGGGTAACCACGCCACAACCTTACCGCCAGTCTGAATGCAGCCTTGAAGTTTTGTGAATGAGCAAGTATATATTGGGGGAACCACAGCACAGAATTGACAGTACCCTAATTTTCATTGCCATGGAAGTGGCCCTCAGAAGTCCCTAACAATAAAATTAAATTTGGTAATTCTGGTCTTGAATTACCCCCCCCAACCTCCTTGGCAGTACAATTGAGGATTTTTAAATGTAAAAGTGGTACATTTAAAAATCCTCATTATTTTAAATTTCCTGCCTGGTCCCGCCTATCTGCCTAACGGTCCCGTCGTCAAGCCTAAGACTGGCCGGCATCTGCTTCCCCTGGCCTTGTGTCCCCAACGTTCACGCACCAGGGAGGCAGATGCCAGACGGGCATCGCAAGGTTACGAAGATGCCCGGGCGGCATCGCCAGGAAAAGAAGATGCCAGGCATTGCTGGAGGTAGCTGCAGACCTCGCTGGAGGACACCGCTTGAACGTGGGAATAAGGTAGAACTTTTAATGTCCCTGGAAATTCCACCCCGAGTGTGGTTCGAGGTTATCGCGTTTGGTATGGAAAATCATCCCCGTCATCCACTCAGAAATACCACCAGGGAGGTTAATGTGAAAATGTCCATGATTGTAATTAGGATTTTATGCTTGTGATTCCATATCCGGCAAATTGTTATTTTTAGGGGGCTAAAATTTGGTTTAGCTCTCAGGGTCCCCTGTGTACCCTAAAAATATCATATTTCTATGACACTGGGTGTAGGAGATATGACGGTTCATACATAGGGATAATGACAGCTGCTTGCATGTAGACACAGCTCTCATGCTGCTGCTTAGACTATCTCAGAGTACAAGGTGGCCGTGGTGCAGCCACAGCTGATTGCCAGGTCCATAGTATACACCCACTCTCAGGGAGCTCACACTGAGCATGCTCAGGAAGCTCCCTCTCCTGGTAGTACAATCTCATAAAGGAACACAGGAGATTCGCATTCCCACAAGACAACGAGCAGTAAAAGCAGAGAGGGAATCAGTAGAGGGCCGGTTCTGGCAAATCTGTGGGCCACCCTTGTATTAGCCCAATAATATTGTATTATTAGCACATATTTTATGCAAAATATCTTATTTATCTTCAACTATACTCACTTTTGTCATCATTTTAGTCATTTTGAACAATGTCTCCATTTTCCCTGAAGAAGCCTACTGGGGAAATACATTGGGTTTGAGTTTATACTTATTAATGAACTGTATATCTCCCTTTTTTATTTAACTTAACTTTAATGAATCTTAACATTCCTTTATGTTCCTAATGTTGGGCCCTAATGGATCTCTCTGTAGTGGATTTTCAGTGTAAAAATGGGCAGGCATATTTACCTCAATTGGTAACGCCACCCTTGGCCAGTGCTTAGTGTGGCCTTGTGGCCCAGTGAAATCTGGCCCTGAACAATACAAGAATTGTCCCCCTCACAGCTGTTAAGGAATGAAAATTATGAAAAATAAACTTGAAAAAACTTAGCTGGTTCCCAGATAAATGTGTTCTGGTTCTGAGGATTTTTTCTAATAAAAGCTTTTCATGTATCATGAAATAAAACTGTTTAAACAAATAGGAGCCTTTCAGATAAAGTGTAATGCAGAAGGTTTTGGTTAAATGGCTGGTCCTCATGCAGTACATACTTTCCATTATTACCCCTCTTCCATTCATAGCACTACTTAAGGTTTCTGTGCGGCAGAGCAGACAACATACCATTCATACAGTATATACATATCTGGCATTATTCAGTAAAAGTATCTTTAAACTTACATTCTGCAGATTTTTTCATGAAGGCCATTGGTGCTATCAATCACTGCTGATGGTATACTATGACCTTTAAATAACTTCATTATACCACCCAATATTACCTCACCATCTTTGTAATATCCAGAATTCTGGTTTAAAGAATGTCCAAATGTACAAGACTTAGAGCTTTCATCTGTTGCCAAGGAGTCAGGAAAAAGTAATATAACTATACCTGTAATTTTCAGTAATTTATACCTACAAGGAACAAAAAGATTGAAAATTAAAATCCATTATATTTTTTTGTGGAGACCAAAGTTAAAGGAACTGTACATGCAAAAAAAACTCAATATCACTCACTTTTATATGCCAAAACCCTCCCCTATAGCCTATAGCCTGCTCAGCTCAGAGCCCAATCTGTGACAGATTCGAAAAAGATTCATCTTTTTTCTCATAAGAACCCTTCATGTATCATGAAGTAAAGATCTGGAATAACAAGAATGGCCATCAATGCCCAGACCCAGCAGCACAACAATTACTAATACAGCCAAGGATTACAAACAGTAAAATTTAAATTGTCTAAATATCAGCCTTCCTGTTGCAGGGTAATGCAGCAGGAATCTCAGTGTACTAGTTCCTAATCACTATTTTTAAAACTTACTTGGCGCTGATGAGTGTCGTTCTGCCACATGTGACTGCAATGGGTCAATTATGAAGCCCATAGTAGAAAGCAAATGAGTCACATTCTCCCCCATATACAGAAGTACTGGGTAGTTACAAAGCCCCCAAAGTTGATGAACAGAGGGACAGGTGAGCAAAGTAGAGGTAAGTGCAGCTAGTATTAAGCTTTTCCTTTACCAGCAGGGGCTTTAAGCTCTACCCAAAGTACATAACATTTACAATGGCATTTTCTTACACCCCCTCCCCCCCCTTGGCATTCCAATTATGTCCGTATTTTTATGTCAAAAGCAGTACATTGTTTTTCGTGACAATTTGTTGTTTAATATTTTAGGCCTGTAATTCTTAGGAATAACTCCTGGGTATCATAAAGTCTGAAACACAAATCATAAATTATAATATAATAAAAAATTATTGATTGATTTTATTTAAAAAAAATATAAATAAAATATGCTTTATTAAAAATGTTATAAAAAATTTAAATTTGTCTAAATAATAACAATAATAGAATAAACTTTTGGCTTTATTATTTGGATTTATTTTGTATGACTTTATCACTGTGATCAATGTTTTAAAAGCAGATTACAATGTAATCTGCTTTTAAATTTCCCACCACGCCTCCCCAGCGTAACGACACTTCATGCATTACAACGATCACACCGGAGATGTGATGCAGAAGCTGTCAGTGGATTTCATGAGGACACTTGAGGTTACAGCTTTTGGTATGTAAAATTCACTCCAAGGCAGTTAATGATGCTTTTCTCACTAATGCTTTTTAGCACAGGGTATTTTTCAAAGATTTTGGATGCTAGTTTAGCTTTGGTTCCAAGCAAAACAATTTACATTGAACAATTATTTTGCAATGTAGTTTTCACATGTAATAAAGCAATATAAAACAATGCATGAAGTAGTTTTTTATATTTTATGTTTTAATCCTTTTTTTTTTTAGATAAAAAATAGGTACATTATTTTTTACTTAGCTAAACCTAAGTAATTACATAATTATAGTATGCATCCTTCGACAGAGTCAGCAGGTAAACTCCTGCCCAGTTTCATATTTAGTACCATAATTTTCCTGATATTAAAAGAACACCCTTGTTTACAGAACTCCATAAATGTATTCCTTAATTTATCCCTTATCAGATAAATCAGTATGATATTTTACAGTACAGACAAGAATCTGCTGTACTGTCTCTGTATCTAACCTGGGAATATTTTCTCAAATACACTATTTAAAAAAAAAATAATAAATAATAATTTTTTATGTGCAGGTGCTTCCAAAGTTACTGTTTATATTAAAACAAGAGACACCAATGTGCCAAAATACATGAAGTGTACATGTTTTTAAACAAACGAGAATAAATAGACTCTTAGACATGTGTTCCTTGAGAATAAACAAGGAGGTTTCCCAAGGAGATGCAGCAGAGTTTCTGCTAGCACTTTTTGGGCAAATGAGAAACTACAACTCCTAATAAATCAAGACTCTCATTCCCACTAGAATCTGTTTCAGGATCATGTAGACAAATGTTTTGCTACATTTAAAGCTGTTCTTTAGTCAAGTAAGAAAAAAAAACCCGCCCCAGCTTTTGCCAGATGTTCCACAAATACATGAGCAGATTTCCATTTATTTCATTGATCCCATGCAGATAACATTTTTAAGCTGCATTTAAGCTGCATTTCCTTGAATGCACCAAGTCTTACATTTACATTACAAAGAATGCAGGTAAAATGCACCCTTTTGCTTCATCCTGCATTTCAATATAAATATTCTAGCAGTCGCACATTTGAATGCAAAAGTCAGCATTGGACAGCAACACATATCTACACAAGTCCATAGATGTGTGTTGTTTACAATTACAGAGGGTGGGCCTCTAGCAGTTAGTTACAGAAATGATAACTGTAGAGACAGCAGCTGCTAATAATAGAGGATTCCTAATACACAGGAGAACCTAACAAATCCCATTGAAACAGCTTGGTTTCTCTGTGGGGGTAATCAGCATGTGTAGGGGAATACTGATGCTATGACAACTATTTTACTAAACTGCAAAATATTTTCAACATTACAGAACAAATCCAGAGTTACCAATGATATAGTAAATATCATAAATGCATTTACTGTGATTTCTTCCGAATAAAAGAGATTTGTTTATTATCATTGTGTGGGTATCAGTAACAGATAAATTAGTGAATTACAGTATGTCTTGAGCTGCTTCAATAACCTTCAACATCCACTTTTTAGATTATTTACTTTTAAAAATAATACTTTTGAAAATGAAGTATTAAATATTAATGTACTTGGTTTGCTGGCTGAACAGCAAAAGTTTAACAACAAAGACTGGACACAACATAACGTGTCAACCATAAAAAAAATCTTATTCGTAGGTCACTGAACATGTACTTGAGTAAGAAAAAAACAAAAGCTTCAAGGAATTTAGCTCAACTGTAAAGCAATTTTTTCTGCATATTGATTTAAATGTTAAGCATACTTACAGTGTGATATATAAAGTTGATGCCAAATAAATAATCATTACTAAGCAGAATTTAGTACTTTAGTATTAGAATATTGATTTAGACTTTCGTCTGTCCAAGGTTTTATGCAATATCCTCCAGTATCTGTAACACTTGTAACCTAGAAGTAATCCCTGTATTAACTAAACCCCCACCAATACCTCTACCTAAAAAAAAAGACAGGAAAATGATCCAGACACACAGATCATGTCAGCAACCTACTGGCTATAGCATCCTGTGCAAAGGAGCAGGGCTCGTCGATGGACATTTATAATCTGAGATAAACAAGTGGGAGAGTTTTAAATCTAATAAGCATTGGTTTGCAGCATATTCTAGGAAGCAAAGTACTGTATAATTACATTTGTTCAAAACATGTTGACCACAGTAAAAATAACAAAATTACACTGTTCATTATCTTGTTAACAGCATTTGAGATAAACTTATGAAAAGCCAAGTGTTTTGATAACTTGAAATAAACATTTTCAAATAATACCTAAAATGCATGGAATTATACAAATACAATTTTTATTAGGAATATGAAGTTTGGGTGATATGTATTTTTCTTTTTTTTTTTTTTTTTTAAGATAAAGTTACAGGTACAAAGTTTATTAGTTGAAGGATTATTTACAGTCCAATGATTTAGGCTGTGGAGGATGTGCATGAAAGTGCATATCAGATATGTATATATACTGCATCAGAAATAAATAAAATTATTATTTACCATACTGCCAATGTTTGGTATTATACAAAAAGAAATGATTTCAACTCTTATAATGTAATAACTTTAAAGGCCACTGACAATGGACATTGGACAGTGTTCGCTAGATTGCTTTGGACATTTTGAATTTCTGAGATTATTCAGAATTCATTGACAGGTGCATTTTATTTGCAGTTAATGTTCTTGTTCCTCTGACCTCTATTTGATGTTCTTCAAGCGGCTTTTTAAATCTTGTAGATTTGTACGGTAAAAGAGGCAGTTCTGATGCCTGATTGACCTGAAGTCAATACCGGTACATAGGGTTATGACAGGTGATGAGGTTGCAGTGGGGTTACAACTTCATCAAAGCCTTAAACTATGCATACAGTCCAGATGGTGCTACATGCTGGTGTATTACAAAGAAATGCAGTGGCAGGGACAGCCCAGCAGTGGGGCTACCTCTGTTCCCACCACTGGTCAGAATGAGCCCTTAGTCAGTGTGATATCCATTAAAGTCAACAGAAACCTGCTCTGTTTCCAAAGTTCCTAAACTACTTCATAAAAAAATCCCACATTGCATAGAGAGAAGAGGAAGGAAAAAAAGCACAAGGACTCTGCCATCTTTAACATACAAGATTGCAATCAAATTGTATATTAAATATTCATTTTCCTTACTTTTAAAAAAATCATACACAAGAATACAAGTTATATTGCCATATCCTTTGGAAGAGTTTGTAATATAATGGCATGAACAAAGGTTCCTGCAAATGGTCAGCCTAAAGACAAATAGCAAGCACACTACTGTTTGTTGCAGTGAAAGTTTACTTTTTTTGCAATTGCTCCCTCCACAACCCCACACTCTTTTAATTTCTACTTAGACAATTTCTACTTATCTATGACCATGCCTATTCCCCGTGGAATGACTTCTTTAACCAGTGTGTGCTGGGGAAAGGGTGCAGAAGTAAAGAGAGCAACTCTGCAAGGAGTTGATACAGTTTAGTTTATTTTCATTGCCCTGGAGTCTGAAAAAGGAAGGAAGGTACTGGGTGAGCCTTCCTATTTCACCTCAGGTTCACCCAGTGGTTTTGCTGTAGCAGTGTATGGCCCAGGTCAGTACCAGTATTCCCCAGCTATGTTGTTGTTATATGAAAGCTGTTGATTTAGAGAGGGCATGCATGAGCGGTTATGGCAGGCCTAGCCTAAGCTGCTCCGCACCTCATACCATGACAGAACATGATACAAGGGGAGCAGCAAAGCACGGTTCAAGGGTGCCTGGCAGCTGGAGGCAGGCGGTGGGAGATAAGAGCAGCTTGCTTATAAGAACAGTCCCAATACACAGTTCAGGGAAATCATCTACTTCCACCAGGAGTCACTAACTATGGGGGTACAGTCACCAGGAACTAACAAAGATGAAAACCTAAGGGTGTATGGAAGAAAGAAGGCCCTCTAGAATAGTAACTTATCTACAGAGGGGACAGTTTTTAGGGTCAATGAGCCTAAAGGGGTAGACATACATGAAAGAAGCAAGAAAACAGTCTTGCAAGGAAGGAGTCAATACTTGCAATTGACACAGAGCTCTATTAGCTTGTCTTCTCGCAATAATGTGCAAAGGATTTTTAGTGGAAGACCAGAGTGAGGGTAAAGGGACTGTGCCTAAAGACTCTATAATGTTTAAAAGACTTATAAACCTGTTGCAAACCAATCACTATTACAAATGAGATAAGGAGAGATTGTCATGATTTGAGTTCAAGATTAGCCTTAATAGAACAAAAGTTTCATGAGACTACTGTAAAGGTAAATAATAATGGTGCTCAGATAGCAAGCCTGAAAACACAGGTGGATGATTTTGAAAACAACAACGCCAAGGTTAGGGGTATCCCTGAAAATGTGCAAAACTCTGAGTAGTGGAATAAACAAAATCATGTGCATATTGTTACTAGATTGCCAGGAGTCACGTATGGAGATTGACAGAGCCTATAGGGCCCTAATAGTGGTTAACAAAAGATGATCCGCTTAGAGATGTGCTTGTAAAAGTACATTATTATTCAACCATGGAAGCCATAATGCAGGCTTCTAGAACACACTGGCATCTTTCTTTGGATCAGGTTTTTTCAGATCCCCCTATTATTACCATTATTACAGAAATTACAAAAGAAGGAAACTAAATACTGATGGGCTTTCCCTTTCATTTGATTTTTACCTATAGAGGGTTATAATACTCAATTTCCTCCTATCTGAAGGGGGAAAAGCTGTTCTTAGAGTTATTATTGAAGCTGCTGTCTACTAATTATCCAGTAGAGGGTGCTAGTGGACCTTTATAGCCAATATGGAATAAGTCTAATAAAGTAGCTAAGAAAGTTTATATAACAGCATCATTTAGAGTGCAGCATCACGTTATGACATATAACTGAAATTGGTGTGACAAGTATTTTTTTTACTAAAAATTGGTTACCATGTTTTTTCAAAGTTGGTTAGACAATCTGCTAGACTGACGTAGAAATATATTGTACATGTCAGGTATTAAGATTTTGTAATTTAACGGTGGGATGGGGTATACGTGCCACCCCTAAAAGGGACACTTGTTAGGGGAAAATTGACATGTTTTCCTTGGAGGGACTCTCCTAGGCATTATTGCATGTGAATCCCTCTCAGCGGTCAAGAGAAAAGGTATTAAAAACTGTAAAAGGTGACCGACAAGAGCAAACCTGGGATACAAATATTTGGATTTTGATTTTCGAAGTTGTTTTTTTTCTGTTATGTTTATTGTTTCTTTAATTTTTTTTTTTTTGCCTCTAAAGCGATGATGGGTTTGTTTAAAGTTGTATGGGATTCGTAATGAAGTTTGTTATAGAGATTTGGATAGGATAACTAGGTATGTTCTGGAGTAGGACTATATCAAGAGATAAACAAGAGATAATATAGAAGATATATCAAGAGATAAACAAGCTATGAAAGTAATTTTGCATAATGTGCAGGGTTTGAACTCCCTTGAATAAATTCCCTTGAATTATACAAATCCTTAAAAGTAGATAATATTGGCCTACAAGAAATGCATTTTATTAGGAGTGCTTTTCCAACATATTTGGATAAAAACCAACCAATTTCGTTTGGGGCTAATGTGCAAAAAAACATTGGAGAGTTGCTTTATGTATTGCTAAACATATTTCCTTTCAAAAGATAGAAGTAGTAAAAGATGAGGAAGGTAGATCTTTGTCAGAAGGAAGATTTAAAGGGAAATTGTTATCTTTATTAGTATTACGCACCACTAGGACAAATTTCTTCCAAAACCTATTGCCAAAAATGTTTCCTAAAGTACAGGAGGAGCTGATTTTATTGGGGGATAATTCTAACTTAGCTTTGGATAAGGTTTTGGACAAAACCCAAATCTCTAGAAATCATCATCAGCCAAAACAAAATTATACATTTACCCTATTGTTAAAGGTATGTAATTGGTAGATGCTTGGAGGTAGATTAACCCCTGCACTGGAGACTACACACACTTTTCAACACCACAGACCATTAGGGTTTAGATGACGAATGAACATGAGTATTTTGAATAAAAATTCAGTTTTTCAGGAAATTCGACAGGTGATTGATAATTTCTTTTGCAATTAATAAGGTGGATAAAACATCATTGCATATAAATTTGGAAGCATATAAATCCACTATTAGGGGGAGATCATTAAAATTTCCATAAGAGTTAAGGAAGAGGGATCATGTAAAATTGATAGAAAAAAAAAATATATAATAAACTTTTAGAGAGGTATAAAAGGTACCCACAACTAGGTTTAAGACCACAAATAGAAACCTTACCAACTGAAATAAACCTATTATAAACCTCTAGAGCAGAAAAATCAATGCTGTTTTTATATCAAAAGATAGACTGGGCAAATTGCTGGTAAACTAACTTAATCCAAAGCCTAAGGGTTATGCACTGAATACGATTAAATTAAAAGAAGTAAGAGTAACACAAAATGCAAATCTTATCTTTGAAGAATTTGGTGAATTTTAAAATAAATTATATGATTCACTAGCAGGATATTCACCTAAGAAAGCCCACAGATTTTTTTGAAGTATTACTGTACCACAATTGTCAAAGGAACACAGAGAATTATTAGATAGGCCTATCGCAATTGAGGGAATTCTTATAACACTGAAATCAATGAAATTAAATAGTACTCCAGGTCCAGATGGATTCCCGAACACATATTATTTAAAATGCAGGGATAATATAGCCCCACACTTAGCACTATATTATCATTATCTAATAGGTAAACCACATTTGAGCTTTAAATCAAATTTAGCACACATTGATGAACTGTGATCTCAAGATCTTAACTAAAATACTTTCAACTCGTCTTAAAAAATCCTTGAAATACTTATACACCAGGACCAGGCAGGATTTATTAGGAATAGACAAGCCTCAGATCAAGCTAGAATGGCTATAGACCTAAATTGAAAACAATTTAAATATATGTTTGATTCATTTCCCCCTTACTCCTCTGTGGCAAAACCCTGAATTTCAACAGAAAGGGATATATTAAGCTTTAAATGATGGTTAAACAGAGGATTTATGAGGATTGGGAATACGATAAGGGGTAACTCAATTATTAGTTGGGAATAGTTAATGAGTAATGAGCTATGTCCGGTATCTCAATATTATAGATTACAGCTATAATAATTTGTTCAATCTAAGTTATCATGCAGCCCACCACTATCCGGTTAGACATTGTTTGAAAAAGCTTGTAATTTTAGAGAGATCAAGCAGAATACAAATTGAATGTGTATTGATTTTTTGTACTCCCTTTATATCTCTTTTTCAGTGTTAGAGCATCCAAATTGTCCTATTAGTACCTTGATTGGAATGTTCATTCTGGACCAATAGGAAACATACTGCCTCCACATATGGTTAAATATACATATTGCACTAGGTAAGTCAGCGTATATTACCAATTATAGATACCAATGAAGGTTATCCTTAAACAGACTACTTACATGACTTATTATCATAATCTCTAAGGTCTCCAAACCCCCTGAGGTAGCCCATACGGGCGGAACGTGTCGGGTTTGAGACTATACCTTTGAACTGAATAATTGACCAGGATTGTAAGGTCTGTTCAGATTGGTCTTCATGAATATGTAAGAAGCCAGATATCCATATCCTATGTACAAATTTGACCATCCCCTGGGGGGAAATAAGTGTCACCTTGTATTGAAAGTATGTTTTGTATATTATGTTTCTTGTTCATATTGTTTAGAATAAAGGATTTTATATATTTTTATAACAAAACAAGTTTGCCATAAAAAGCCGTTTTTCTTTTCTCTCTACCTAGTTTACATAACTGGCTTGGCAACTACAACAGTAGATATTTAAACACACTCCTCTGGGTTACATTCTTTTTCTTCCTTTTTAGGATTCACAACAGTGAATGATCCTTGTTTCAGTAGACCTTCAAAGAGGTAGTCTGGTGGTCCTTTTTGCCTCAAGTAGACCTGTTTGCATCCCCAACAAATCACAAACTAGAAAACGCTGTTTCGAGGTTCACTTGTCAGCAAGCTGTAGGTTCTGACACACTGACAATAGATTGCCTACAATTCACAAGTTCCTAAAATGCTTGTTAGGAGAGCCAATACTAGTATTGGAATGTCTAATCCCAGGTATTTCAGGCTGGGGGCCATGTCCTTTTATGGTATCCCACATAGGGACCTCAGTGTTTACCTCAATTGTTTATCTTTGTTACCTCTGTTGTGCTGGTCTGTCCTCTTAACCCTCATATGTGTTCCCCACATGACCCTTTCCCCCTCCCACCCCTCCTATATTTACTGTATATGGTTCCAAATAATGTGACCTCTTTAAATGTTAAGGTCTGAATGTTCTGGAAAAGCAGACCTCTCTTCTGTCTGAGGTGAGGCACAGGTGGCCTTCCTGCAGGAAACGCATTTCTGGAAAGACAGGGCTCCAACTCTTAACAATTCCCCTGCGTATCTCTGCAGTGGACAAATCCGCTTCCAAACTTTGCCCATGAAAATGTCTGTAGGTGTGCTACATCCGGAAACCATACTCTCTTTCGTAAAGACAGATTCAAACGAAAGGGTGACGGTGTCTGTCTGTATGTGAGAAGTGATCTGAAAGTGAATGTGAAAGAAGAATTTGCGGATGCAACAATCGATGAGGTTGAGGCATTATGGGTGAAGTTGAATGTGGGGTTGAATAACACACAATTAATTATTTGAGTCTGCTATAGGCCCCCCAGTGCTAGGGAAGAAATCGAGAAAACTACTAGCACAGATAAAAAAGCAGCAAAAAGTGGAAGTGTTTTAATCATGGGAGATTTCAACTACGCTGACATTGACTGGAGTAATGGCACCACAGGAACAGCAAAAGAGAGGAAATTTGTGAATTTAATAATAAGATAATTTAATGGTACAGTTTATAGAAGCCCCAACTAGAAATGATACTCTGCTTGACCTAGTTCTTTCTAAAAATGCAGAGCTTATCACAAATGTGCATATAAAAGAGAGTCTGGGTAGCAGTGACCATATTATGATTTCATTTAATGTAAGTTGTAAACAGGAAAAATAAAAAATATTTAATTTTAACCTCCTGGGCGGTAATTTCTGTCTGGATTTATATGTCTAAAAGCGGTACATTGTTTTTCATGAAAATCTATTTTACAGTATAATATATTAGTATGTGTATGATAAAGTTTAAAACACAAAATCATCTCAAAATAATAAATTAAAAAATTTTTAAAAAATGGTAAATATACTCTTTATCTATCATATATCTATTATAATATACTGTAAAATACATTTTATGAAAGACAATGTACTGCTTTTAGACATATAAATCCACTGTATTGCATTCAGTACAGTTATTTTGTATTGAATGCAATCCAATTAGATTTTAAATTCCCAACGCGTTCCCGACACAATGGCCGCATGCACCGACATCACCGGGAACTCCTAGGTGACTCATCAGATGTGAGGGATGCCAGCCAGAGGATGCGAGAGGATGGGGATCGAAAGAAGGATGCTGGTGGATCAGGTAAGGTCATTGTTTTAGCTACCCTGAGTGTGACTCGGGGTTACCACTTTCAGCATCTTTTTTTTACCCCGAGTAACACTCGGGGTTACTGCTGGGGAGGTAAAGAGAGCAAATTTTCCATTATTAAGGATGGCTCTCTGTGACTTGGACTGGGAGACAAAATTGTCCTTAAAGAACACAGAACAGAAATGGGAATGTTTCAAGTCTGTTCTACAAAAGCAAAACTGAAAAATATATTCCAATGGGTAATAAGTTTAAGAGGCTAAAATTAAAGCCTATGTGGCTCACAGCTGATGGTAAAAAAGCCATAAGGAACAAGAAAAGGGCATACCATCGGGTCCTGATGCTTACCATACCAAAGCACCAGGACCCGATGGATTACATCCACATGTCCTCAATCAGCTGAGCTCAGTTATTTCAAAGCCATTATTTCTAATTTTTGGAGACTCTTTTGTCACTGGCATGATACCGATGGATTAGCTATCTTTAAAAAGTGAGCAAAGTCATTACCAGGTAACTACAGACTGGTTAGTTTAACGTCCATAGTTGGAAAGGTCCTAGAGAGTTTGATAAAGAACCACATAGAGGAGTTTCTACTACAAAATAACATTATAAGTGATAGTCAGCGTGGCTTCAAGAAAGACCTAAGTTGTCAAACAGATTTATCCTCTTTTTATCAGGAAGAAAACAGGTAGAGGGTGGAATAGCAGTTGATATAGTGTACTTGGACCTTGCTAAAGCATTTGACACTGTACCCCACAGACGGTTAATATGCAAGTTAGGGTCAATAGGTTTTGAAAAGTCAATCTGTAAATGTATAGAGAACTGGCTTAAAGACCGCATCCAGGGAGTTGTAATTAATGACTTATACTCTACTCTAAGGTTATTAGTGGTGTACCACAGGGTTCAGTGTTGGGACCTTTACCGTTATAATCTTTATAAATCATACAGAGTTTGGGATTAAAAGTACTTTAAAAGTATTTCTGTGTTTGCAGATGACACCAAACTATGTAATGGAATTAAGTCCATACAGGATGTCTATAATCTACAAGCAGACCTGGATGTACTGTTTGATTGGGCAGCCAAGTGGCATATGGGATTTAATATAGATAAATGTTGAGGTATTCACTTGGGGGCTAACAACATGCATGCTTCATACTGTCTAGGGGGAATAAATTTGGGGGAGTCAGAAATAGAAAAGAATCTGGGGGTTCTGGTAGATCATAGACTTGGATCATAGACTAACAGCATGCAATGCTAAGTTGCAATATCTAAAGCTAGTAAAGTACTTTCTTGTATTAAAAGAGGAATAGACTGCAGAGATGGAGACATAATTCTGCCCCTGTACAAAGCATTGGTCAGACCACTTCTGGAATATGCAGTCCAGTTTTGGCCACCAGTTCACAAAAAGCACATTGTGGAATTGGAGAGAGCGCAGAGAAGGGCAACTAAATTAATAAAAAGAATGGAGGGCACAGCTATGAGGAGAGTTTAGCTGAAATGAACCTATTCTACCCTGAAAAGAGACATTTAAGGGGAAATATGATCACCCTCTATAAATATTTAAATGGTTCATATAGAGAACTCTCTTCCCAATTATTCACTTTGAGATCATTACAAAGAACAAGAGGGCACTCAACAACTACTATAGGTTGCTTTAAGAAAAAGCTGGATGCTTTTCTAGAAGCACAGAATATACCTGGGTATTAAGGATTTAAAGTAAAAATAACAGGGACTGTTGATCCAGGGAACATCCTATTGCCTCATGGAATCAGGAAGGAATTTTTTTCCCGTTTAAGCAAATTGTATCAGACTAATTTTTTGCCTTCCTCTGGACCAACTATGTCTTATAGGGTTTCATATCTGGGATATGTTTATTTACCTAGTGGTTGAACTTGACGGGTCTTTTTTCAACCTAACCTACTATGTAACCTTCCTGGTTTTCCGCAGGCCTCATCTGCGGTCATCCTGGGACTCCCATGGCTTCAACAGTACTCCCCAGTGTTAGATTGGTCTACTCCAGAGGTATTGGCTTGGGGCCCCTAATGCCGCTCCTAGTGTTTGACTGCACTCAAGCTTCTCAAGCCACTCACTTTCTCCACGTCTGAGATTGCTCCATCCATCCCTACTCAGTACTTGGACTTTCAAGACGTCTTTTCCAAATACAAGGCTGATCAGCTTCTTCTTCACTGCTCCTATGACTGTGCTATGGAACTCATACCTGGTTTCACACCTCCCAGAGGGCGGCTACACCCTCTGTCTCCCTGAGACTAATGCTATGAGTGAGTACATCAAGTAAAACCTGCAGCGAGGATTTATTTGCAAGTCTACTTCCCCTGCAGGATTCTTCTTCGTCCAGAAAAAGATGGGATTCTCCGTCCCTGCATTGACTATCGTGGTCTAAATTCCATCACGGTTAAGAACCGATACCCGCTGCTGCTTATCCCTGAGCTTTTTGATCATCTCCATGGTGCCCAGGTATTCACCAAACTGGACCTCCAATGGGCCTGTAACCTAATTCAGATCAAGAAAGGGGGGGCGAAAAGGAGAAGGCATTTATTACCAGGGATAGACATTATGCATATCTGGTGATGCCCTTCGGTCTCTGTAATGCCCCGGCTGTCTTCCAACACTTTGTTAACAAGGTATTTCATGACCTGCTTTACATCTGTGTTGTGGTCTATCTGGATGACATCTTGATTTTTCCCGACTTGTCCTCCCACAGACATCATGTCCTCCTGGTCCTACAAAGACTCTGAGACAACAGACTCTATGCGAAGGCTGAGAAGTGCCTGTTTGAACTTCCCAAGGTGCCCTTTCTGGGGTACATTGTCTCTAAAGAGGGTCTCTCCATGGATCCTTAAAAGGTTTCAGCTATTTCTAACTGGCCACTCCCCTGCAGCCTTAAGGCCACTCAGTGGTTCCTGGGGTTCACTAACTACTACCGGCAATTTATTACTCCACACTAGTAGCTGCCATCACTACCCTGACCTGGAAGGATGCTGACCCCACAAACTGTCCCTCTGAGGCTATTGAGGCCTTTCACGCTTTGAAGCAAGCTTTCCTTTCTTGCCCTGCTCTGGTTAGGCCAGATGTGTCCAAACCCTTTTCTATCGAGGTTGACACCTCCTCTGTTGGAGTGTGAGCTCTTCTCTTTCAGACCCCCACTGGAGCAAGACGCCAAGTACTCTTTTCTAAGTTTTCACCAGCAGAAAAGAATTATTGCATCAGAGACAGAAAACTCCTAGCTATCAAGTTAGCTTTGGAAGAGTGGCATTACCTTCTGGAGGGTTTCTCTTACAAGATCACAACATTTTTACTGATCACAAAAACCTTCAGTAGCTGCAGTCTGCTCGCCGTCTCAACCTCCGGCAAGTTCATTGGTCATTATTCTTTTCTCGTTTTTGATTTTGTGATTACCATGAACAGATGCACTTTCTCATTCATTTGATCCACAGGATTCCGACACTGTTGCGAAGCCAGAGTTTATCATCCCTCCAACCCACATCTTGGGCTTGACCTCTATCCAGGAATCTGCTATCCCTCCTGGTAAAACCTTGGTGCCTCCTCAACTCCGCACCATAATATTACATTGGGCATATGAGTCAAAACTGGTCAGCCGGGTGTTCACAGAACGTACACTTTTCTCTTCTGTCCCTACTGGTGGCCCAACCTTCGTAAGGATGTGACTGACTATGTAAAGGCCTGTGCTGTCTGTGCTCAGACCAAGTCTTCTACCTGTGCCCCAGCAGGACCACTTCTTCCTCTGCCCATTCCCAAGGAGCCTTGGTGTCACCTGTCTATAGATTTTATATTTTTACGGATTTCCACTTTCTGATGGCTGTACGGTCATTTGGATGGTCGTGGATCGCTTTTCCAAAATGGCCCATTTTGTACCCCTTCCTGCCTCACCAACAGCAGCTGCATTGGTACCAATATTCATCTGTGAAATTTTTAGGCTTTACGGTATGCCAACGTATATAGTATCAGATCATGGGGGGGATGCAATTTACCTCCAGCTTTTGCAAATCTCTGGATATCTCTGTGGAGTTCTCCTCAACCTATCACCTGCAGATTAATGGACAAAGTTAATCAGGCCTTTGAGTGATATCTTCTAGCCCTTGTATCTGCCCACCATGATGATTAAGTTTGCCCATAACAACCAAGTCTGCTCCAGCACCAAGGAATCCCCATTCTACAATGTCTAGGGCTAACACCCTCGTCTCCCGGTTCCTATATCCTGCTCTCAGGACGTACCTGCACTGAGTGCCCTGCAAAGGAACTTTAAAAGTCTCTGGTCTTCTAATCAGCATCTGAAACACACAGCTCTCAGACGAAGGAAGTGTCCTGATCAGCATCGCCTTAAGGTACCTCCTCTCCAACATGGGGATAAAGTCTGGCTCTCCACGAAGAACATCTGTTGCAAAGTCCCTTCTCTGATGTTTGCTCCACAGTTCATTGGTTCTTATGTTTTTTTTATTCCAGGTCAACCCGGTTTGGTATAAACTACGCCTCTCCACATCTCAAGCTGCCCAATGCTTTCCATGTGTCTCTGCTAAAGCTGTTGGTCCTGAATTGCTTTTCTCGTCCCTCTCTGCTGGCTACTCCTGCACCCGATTCTTCTCAAAAATATGAATTCCATCAAATTCTGGAATCCAAGTTTTCTCGCAAAGAGCTAATGTACCCAATTGACTAGAAAGGTTTCGGTCCTGAGGAGAGATTGTGGGTTGCAGCAACCCTTCTTGCTAAGAGGTTTCACCGTTGCTTTCCCCTTAAACCTGGACCTCGGTGGGTGTGGAGGCCCCGTAAAGGGGGGATAATTTCACACTTACCTGTTCCTCTCTAAAGAGCAGGCATTTCTCTCCTGCACATGTGGGCAGTTCTGACTCTGGGCATGCCTCTCATCCCAAGCTTTATCAGTTTCGCTCAATCCACTGGGCAATCAGAAAATAGCCTATTTATCATCCCTGGCTATTTAGCTAGCTCACACATTGCACTCAGTGTTAATGCAACGTGTCTCCACTGGTGCCGAGCCCCTTATTCTGTTGAGCAAGTTCTTTTACACCTGTTGGCTATTTCAGTGTTTCCTCTGTCCAGCTCCTGCGTTAACACCTAGTTGTCCAGTCTGTTGGTTCTCAGCCAACTTCCTTGTGCTGTTCCAGTGTTCCTGTCTGTCTGTGGATATTCCTGTGTCACCTGTGCCTCCTGTTGCTTCCAGTGTACCCTGTGTCCGCAGTGGCTCCTGTGTCACTGCTGTCTGTCTCCTGGATCCCTGGTAATTGACCCCTGGTGTGTGACCTGACCTCTCTTGCTTGCTGCCTGCCTAAACACTGGCATTCTTCGACTATCCTTCTGCTTTGTGATTTGGAACCGTGTTTCTTGTTCCCCACCTTGGTGTGCCCAAGGACCACAACCTGGCAGTATCGAGCGGCACAACATCCTCACCATCAGAGGCTCTGGAGAAGACCTGGTTACTGCTTAGACTCTGTGTCTTGGCCCTTCTCAGGGCTCACACCACCTCTGTGTAAACCGTAGCACACTCTAGTGGTCCTGTCTCTCTTAGCATGACACCCTAACTCAGATAAAAAACCAGTCTCAAGAATCAATACAAGATATAATCAATACCATAACCTGATCCGTACTGTATGCAATACACAATGGGACATTCTCCTAACTGACCCATGATTCCTATTTTTTCCACTACTTTAGAAGAGGCACTTTTAAGTGTGGACACTGTCCTCAATGCTTCTAGATGACAGAATCTCCTAACATACTTGTACCTGATGATAAAATACATTGTGGTAATCTTTTTAATCACATGAAAGGATGGGGCATTTTATGCATGAAAAAAGATTTTACAAAAAAAAAAGATTATATGAGCATGTATACACTATACCAAATGGCAAAAAAAACACGTCAGTCAATCATTACATAGTAATAAAACACAATTTTGATGACAAATCTTTTAGCTTTTTTTTTCATTAGAACATATTATACCTAATCCCCGAGGAGGAGATAAAAAATCTAGACTATTCCAGGGTGAAACTAGATGGATAGAAAATTTGCAAGCTACTCTGCCTCCAGAACTAAATGATATGTTAAGTTTTAAATTCTTTTTATAACATAATAACCTATAAATAGGATGTAAACATTAGTCTATATCAGAAATTTCTGGTCTTTTGTCAACATATAATTATTACACTTCACTGCCCACAACATTTTGTATCCATATTTCAATACAATATTATGATACGATGTCTGTGTTTATATCAATAACTCTATTCTTCTTTGTTTTCTTTTCTGTATTATAATGAACATAAATTCATTGCATCTTATGTTTAATATTTTCCAATATTATTGCACTTGTAATATACATTCAATAAATTATATGTTTTCGTACTCCTAATTATCTCCAAGTAAGTTAATAGCATAAGCGGAATTGATGTCATTTTTATGCTTATCATGTTTTGATCACAATACAATATAGATCATACTTTGTATAGTTGCTTTTGACAAAATGAATCATTTTATTTATTGGTTATTTGATTATGACAATGCACGTTGTTTAATATATCTTGATATGAATGATTTTCATTATATAGCCGATTCTTTTCCTTAATATAGCTCCTTCACTGTAATCTTGATCACTCTCACTAATACACTTTAGATTTTTTTCCTGCATACTTATCAACAGACAACATTCATCCTAATCTATTTTATCTGTTCCAATGTTCACTACACCAACACATACATCTAGCACATACCCTAACAGCCCCATCATCGGTCGGTTGTTACGGCTGGATCACTTTACACATGTCCCTATAAGTTTTTCACATGATTTTCCAATCTCCTCTATTAGTCTGCTCTCTCCCTCTACTGTCAAGACCTCCTTGCAGGGGACCTAGCATGCCTCTAGCAGCCCCACGTTGATACAAGGGTGTGCTCTTCTTTTTCCCCCTTGACCTACTTTCTGTCCCCCGTATAGCTGTCATATCTGTTATGACAGCCTTGGCCCTCCTTTGCAAATAACAGGCTTTCTTGTATGACAGGGGAGGACAAGGCAGTCTCAACAGGGAAGGGGAGCATAACAGTGATCGGACACCCACATCCTTCACCTTCCGCACATGGGCGATGCTGTTTCTTGATTGCACATTGGCACTTAGCACTTTAGTACGCTGTCTCCTGCTTATTTAGGTGGGGACCCAACAACACTTTTTACATTCAGTGAAGCTTTACTATTGTTACTAATTAGACTATATTTTTTGGTTACTTGGATCTTTATCACTAATTATTTATTGATATCTCTATTGTTTTTAACTTTACAAGGATTTTTTTTAGACTGAATTAGATCTATATATCCTTTTGTCGCAAGAACAAGTATTATATAAAACTCTAAGGTAAATTAATAGCACCTATACATATTCATCTACATATTGCCTTTATAATGTTCATTTATTCTAGTCCCTAGGACATGCAGACCATCTAATCCACCATTTTTTTACTTACATAACAACACGTATAATGTCAAGTTTCCTTAACCTTGTTCCTAATTTGTAAGTTAGCCATTATTTTATTGATCTTCAACTTGCATACACACACTTAAACTGTTATAATAAATAACTTCAATCTTTTGTTAGTAAGCCACAGAAAACTGTGTGTTTCTTCCAATAAATCATCACTAATACTAATAGTAAATGAAAGAATCCTTGGACCTATTATTAACTTGTAAGTTACAAAAGTATTTTTTTAAATATTTACCAGTCCACCATCCTCTCACATACAGTGAGGGAAATAAGTATTTGATCCCCTGTTGATTTTGTATGTTTGTACGCCCTCTGACAAAAAAATGACCAGTCCATAATTGTAATGGTAGGTTTATTGTAGCTGTTAGAGACAGAAAAACAAAAAAAGAACCATCAAACACCCAGTGCTCAAGTCAGAGCTTGATGTGCATTGTAATGAGTGAAATAAGTATTTGATCCCCTATCAACCAGTCTGGAGGCTGGCTAGGCCAGTCCAGGACCTTCATGTGCTTCTTCTTGAGCCACTCCTTTGTTGCCTTGGCCATGTGTTTTGGGTCATTGTCATGCTGGAATACTTATCCACGACCCATTTTCAATGCCCTGGCTGAGGGAAGGAGGTGCTCGCTCAAGATTTGACGGTACATGGCCCCGTCCATTGTCCCTTCGATGCAGTGAAGGTGTCCTGTCCCCTTAGCCGAAAAACACCCCCAAAGCATAATGTGTCCACCTCCATGTTTGACAGTGGGGATGGTGTTCTTGGGGGTCTCAGGCAGCATTCCTCCTCCTCCAAACACAGGGAGTTGAGTTGATGCCAAAGAGCTCAATTTTGGTCTCCGCTGACCACAACACTTTCACCCAGTTCTCCTCTGGATCATTCAGATGTTCATTGGCAAACTGCAGAGGGGCCTGTACATGCACTATCTTGAGCAGGGGGACCTAGCGGGCTCTGCAAGATTTCAGATCTTCACAGCGCAGTGTGTCACCAATTGTTTTCTTGGTGACTATGGTCCCAGCTGCCCTGAGATCATTGACAAGTTCCCCCCGTGTAATTCTGGGCTCGCTTCATCATCGTTCTCATGATCATTGCAACTCCACGAGGGGAGATCTTGCATGGAGCCCCAGACCAAGGGAGATTGACAGTTATTTTGTGTTTCTTCCATTTGCAAATTATCACAACAAATGTTGTCACCTTCTCACCAAGCAGCTTGGCGATAGTCTTGTAGCCCAGGCCAGCCCTGACATCCTTAGACAGCTCTTTGGTCTTGGCCATGGTGGCTAGTTTGGAATCTAATTGATTGCTTCTGTGGACAGGTGTCTTTCATAATACATTTTGAACTTGTTTTTGCCACAAAACCCCATTCCTATTTATTTTTCTTCCTTCATTGTTCATAGAAACCAGCGGTTAGCTAATATTTTAATATGGGAGGGAATAGGCACCCATCCTCCCCAAATATCCCTTTATTTTGAAAATGTAACATTATCTACATCATTATCTATCATCATTAATGAACATTATCTACTGCTGGTGACTGACCACTCAAGCTCAGAGAAATGTAATACGAAAAGGTATAGGCCCCTTGCCCCAAAGGAACCGGGCTTTAGTTTTAAGAAACGGTCCCTTTGCCAAGTCACGACAAAGTGACAGCCTCTTGATAGTCCATCCTCCACCCCCACTTACTTATATTACTTTCCCTAAAGAGTAGATACAGTTGATTTACATGTTTAAATCCAGTACATTGTCTTTCATTAACGTTTTTTTACAGTATAATATAATAGTATTGGTATATATATATATATTTTTTTTTAATTTAAAAAAAATAATTTTTTTTTAATTATTTAATGTATTATTTTGGCATGACTTTGTGTTTGAAACTTTATGATACTATTATTTTATACTGTAAAACACATTTTCATGAAAAACAAGGTACCACTTTTAGACACATAAAACCAGACAGAAATGAACCGCCCAGGAGGGTAATTCCTTAAGCTTCTCACAGTTAAAGGGAAAAATGTGGCATGTTCCCTGAATGCAGTACTTGGGCCTGAGCAGTTAAATGCCAGATATACACATTGTAATTTGAATAGGTCACCATTGTGGAAGCTCCAACACCACCTGAAACAAAACACACAGAGTTTGAACAATAGGGAATAAAACTAAGGGGAGTATACATAAGTGATGGCTGAGCTTCCAAAAACTTGATATTGCACAAGTTAAACAGATAGCAATCAAATTCCGTACATCTCACTGTACTCATCATATATCCCGCGCAGAGCTTACTCCACTCCCAAAAACCCAAAATGTACTGTATTCCACCTATATCAAGCAGAAAGTTCATAGCACCTCAGTAAACCCATCATACGTTTCATGTTTCTCCCCCACATCCCATATACATCTCCCATCATACTGCATCCTATTGCACCCGATACACGTCTCCCATTATACTGTACCCCTTTACATCCGATACACACCTCCCATCATACTGCACCGCATTACACCCGATACACATTTCCCATCCTACTGCACTCCATTACACCTGATACACATCTCATATCATACTGCACTCCATTACACCAGATACACATCTCTCATCCTACTGCACCCGATTAGACATCTCCCATTATTTTCAATATTATTAATATACAGGATTTATATAGCGCCAACATATTACACAGCGCTGTACAGTAAATAAGGGTTGCAAATGACAGACGAATACAGACAGTGATAGAGGAGGAGAGAACCCTGCCCCGAAGAGCTTACAATCTAGTAGGTGGGGAAATAACACAATAGGAGGGGAGATAAGTAGTGGTGGGAAGTAGTGATGGTTTCAAAAGACAGAAGATGAGTAGACAAGTTTGAAAAAATTGGTTTTGAGTGCTCTTTAAATGAGCAGAAAGTAGAAGCAAGACTAATAGGATGAGGAAGACCATTCCAGAGAGTTGGGGCAGCTCTAGAGAAGTCTTGTAGCCGTGCGTGTGATGAGGTTATGAGTGAGGAAGTCAGTAATAGGTCATTGGAAGAGCAGGGAGAGCGGCTGGGGAAGTACTTATTTACCAGGTCAGAAATGTACCGTATTTTTTGCCGTATAAGACGCACTTTTTCTTCCCCAAAACTGGGGGGGAAAAGTTAGTGCGTCCTATACGACAAAGGTGTGATAAAATAATTAAAATAATATACTCACCCGATCCTGCGTGTGTCTCTGGCTGCAGCAGCGTCTGTCTCCTCTTCTCTCTGGCAGCAGCACGTGTCTTCTCCTGTCTGTAAAGCAGAGCGAAAGAAGCCGGCACAGCGCCACCTGCTGTTCCCTGTCCTAACTGCCGTACAGTGAAAAAAAAGCACAGAGTGATCAGAAGGGGAATTTGAATGACAGAGTGATCAGAAAGGAATTTTGAATGACACAGAGTGATCAGAAAGGGAATTTGAAAGGCATAGAGTGATCAGAAAGGGAATTTGAATGGCACATGAGTGATCAGAAAGGGAATACCGGTATGAATGGCACATGAGTGATCAGAAGGGGAATAATCTTTCAGAATCTTTTTTTTCTAGATTTTCCTCCTTTAAAATTGGGTGCGTCTTATATTCCGGAGCATCCTATACAGCGAAAAATACGGTAAGTGGGACAGTAACTGTGGAGGGATTTGAAGGCAAAGCACAGGAGCTTGAATTTGATTCTAAGCTGAAATGAAAGCCAATGTAGAGAACTGCAAGGAGATGGAACAAAAGTGGAGCGGGTTAGTGGTTTACCATCATACTGCACCCCATCATACCCATTCATATCCTTTACATCTAATGACCCTATTAGACCCATATATTAGTCCCTATGACCCATACACCCAGTATGAATCCCCCCCACAATACACAGCACAACGCTCTCTGCACTCCACACAGATGTCAAGAAGCCCCATTACATCAGGCACATTACACCCCAACCCCCCACAAAGCTTACTATACCCCCTCAACGTAGACAGAGCTTCTATTACCCCTAATATACGCACACATCTCACTGTGCACCACTTAGTATATATCTTTGTGCATCCCTTACACAAAGCTCCCAGCATAATACCACTATGCCAAGTACAGCACACAGCTCCCATTCACCATGTGCAGCCCTCCACTCACACTCCCCCCTCATTACACAAGCCCTCACGCCTCTGTATAATCCAAACCCAGCCCCGCCCACTTCCTCCCGTCTCCCTGACATCACTTCCGTCCCTGGATCCACTCCACTCCAGCAGCTACCCGCTATTAACCGCCATTCACGCTACGGCCGGGAGAAGCTGCCCTGGTCGGATTGTTGGAGGTGACGGTACAGTGAGCCCCAGGTAAGAAGTCCTTACAAAGCGCTGGCGGGAGGACGCCGTACCTGTGCTGTATTCCCGGTGTGTTCTCGGTGTGGCAGGGGATGGCGCACAGGCCGCAGGTAGTCCGCCGTACCGGCCCGGCACTAATTACGGCTCGCTCTGAGATCTGTACGATCATTGTATTATGTATAGGGGATGGGGAACGTACTGGGCATGGGCAGTATGTGTGACTGGAGTACTCCATCCTGTGTGATGCCCCGGGGGAAGAGCTGGCCATTGTGCACACCGAGTCCTGGCCCTATACAGCAGACCGGTGCTTGTAGGCAGGAATGTATGGAATAAATCTCAGTGCGGGGGAGGGGAGGGGGTATATGGATTATCAGATGGGTGATTGCAGTGATAAACCTCCCTGCCTCTAGACGGCGATCCAGCCCCCGTGTCCCCAGCATCCCCCATTGATTCATTGTGATGGAGGATGCCTTGTATTGTGCTCTGCTAATGGCTGGCCCTTAGGAATTGTGATCTTACATTTTCTGATCAGTAAATCATTTTTATGTGTACTCGTAAGTTTTTTTTCACATTTCTATGTATATCAATAGCATTTATTTAGATTTAATAAACAGTCCAATATTTTCCTTGTTCATACACAGCATTCAATCACAAAAATGTAACCTTTGGGGCATAGCTGTATATGTGAGAGGTGAAGGATGGCTGTGTATGTTGGTGTAGCATAATAAATCCAATGGCTTAAATAATTTTTACAGATGTTCATGTTAAAATATTTTTTCAAAAATCTGAAGCTTGCCTGGTTCAGGTAAGGTTTAGGGACAGGTGATGTCCCTTCTGTAATAATAAAACCGGTCCTTATTCCATTGTGGGCTCCGCCTTCCTCTGTTCTATGGGTCTTGAATTAAATGTCATAAGTCCATTCAGAATATCGGGCACATTCCTGCAAAATATGCTGAGAATGCAAGCTTAGATTTATCTAAGAGAAGACTGAAAAGTGGCATGTAAGTATATTTTATCGCAGTAGTGGCATCCTCCATCCTTGCAGTAAGAGCTGCCTGGCTCACTGAATTTCAAAGCCACACTGTAGTTAGCGCTAAAGTTCCACTTTAAAAATGCGCAGCACCCTGTTGGTTGCCAGGATGCCCAGCACATCCTGGCTGCAGGGACTGAATGAACTCCTGCACATGTGTTTTCCCTGCCCCGCCAATCAAGATGGTTGATTATGTAAACAAAGATGGTGGCACTCGCTATGGATCCGGGACAGGTCAGTATACACAGGGATTAGCTTCACTTTAAGGTATGTATATGCTCTTAATTACAGTTATTGGAATATATCATTAAAGATGGCTTTCATTAGTAAAACTAAGCAGTGTTCTCACCATCTCCTTTTAGCTTGGCGCACCACTCAGCACTTTTCAGTAACCACCTGGCGACAGTTGGGTTGTATTAAGTTGGGTCACAATACAAGGGCTGCTACCCACCTACAATTTCTTCCCACTCAGGTTAAAAAAAAATTCGGTGAAGGAACGAGCACTATAGGAAAATCTGAGCTCGCTCTTTGATCCAGCATGACAAATCACTGGCTCTACAGGTGCTAGATAATGACCAACACTTACACAAACTTTAATCTTGGGCAACAAAAATGTAGCATCTGTATGTTGTTCTACATCTGTAGACGATGGTAAGTTTACATATGTTTTGGTTGATGTGTACCTTTATTTCTACTACCCAACTGTGTTTGTTAGGTTCTGGGGTCGAAGATACCACAAGTATGAAAAGAAAATTGAATTCAAACACTTCTAGCTCAAAAAGGATTACTATATGAGCTAGGCTAGAAGCAATGAGTTCTCTGAAGGGTGGTTTTGTCATTTTGGTTAATTATACTTAGGTGCTTGAACTCAGTCATCACATCATTCCATCATGTCTTGTCCTTGAGAATTAATAAAGGGGGTACTAATACAAAAAAAGGCTTGAGGGTCACTGGCATGAAGATACTGCATCAGAAAAAGCTCTAAATATAGGCAGCATGTTGGCTCAGAGGTTAGCACCCTGGCCTTTGCAGCACTAAGTCCCAGGTTTGAATCTCAGCCAGGACACTATCTACATGGAGTTTGCAGGTTTTCCCTGTGTTCGCTTGGGTTTCCTCCGTGTACTCCCACATTCCATAAACATGCAGTTAGGTTAATTGGCTTCCCCCTAAAATTGACCTTAGACTAATAAACACATATGCAGTGCCCAACACAGAAATTTTTTTTAAGCTGGATGGGAAAAAATTTTAGGGGGGTGGCAGTCCTTGTATTGTGACCAAACTCTTGAGTAACCACTCAAAAACAGCCCGTTGGTTACTAAAAAGTGCCGGGTGTCCAGTGTCCCCCTGTGCTGCACATCACTTCACTGCTGAGAAGAAAAATTTCTCTGAAGACTTTTGAGACACGGCTGCTTTTGGTAGTATCGATCTCCCATGTTCCCCAGTGTGCTCAGTGGTTGTTCTCAAAGCAGTTGTCCCTGTAGTGTCACGGTGAAGAGCGGGGAAAAACACTGAGCATGGTGAGGGACCAGGAAGTAACCACTTGTGAAGTGTCTATCTCAGTGGACTTCATTGAACGGTTGATCTTTGATGATGCAGCCTTTGTCAGCAGGGAGAGTGAAAGAGGTAGACATTTAGCAGGTAGACACTTCCTTGTCCGCATCACTTGGCACTCCCGTTTGTCTTTCATCCCTGCAGAAACCGAGTATTCCCAGACATCCCTGTGCTGTTTCTGGCCACTTGTACCAGAATAAGGCATGAAATGAGTGGTGTGGGCTCTTACCTGAACCAACTGGGGGTCATGAGGAGATGTTTTGTGACTTAGCACAAATACTGGTATATGTACTTTTGGAGAACCACAGATTGTGTATTCTGTCTTCCTCGCATTAGGATCATAGCAATGAATTGTTCTTTGGTAACTCTTGCATGGCAGCATGCTTTACCATGGATCTTGGCTCACTGCATGACTGCTTGTTTTGACACTGGGGAATGCAGATAACAGAAAAACAATTTAAAAAAAAAATCACAAATGCTGCATGTGTGGCCGCATCACCAGTTAAATAATTAGTTTATATATCTAAGATGCAAGCAACATCTTGTGCAAAGCTTAAATGTATAAGTTTAAAGATTGCCATGGCCCACTCACTGGAGTTTATAGTATAACAGGGCTGTAAAAAAATATATATATAAGGACCAGCAGTGTGTATTATTCTAATCCTATGCATGCTAATAATTATCAGTAGTATCCCTTTTCAGTAGATATTGGTTGGTGAAAAGTGAACCATCAGAGCAGCAGATGGGAGGAAGCTGCATCATCTTTGTCCTAGCATAGCCTCCCTGGGAGTTCAGAGACAATCTACAAACAAAAGGTCTCAGCTCATTATCTTCACAATGAAACCAGGAAGTGAGCTTATCAAAGCTGCCCCATCTCTTTGTGGTGTAAACCATTAGGTGTATAGGCACAGATCTATATAAGATTTAACACCTTAAATAGCAATGTAAATTAGCTTTTTGACCAGTCTGTTATTTTTTTTTTACGACAATTTCATTTTATTTTTTTCAGATTTTTAGGTTTGCATTAAAACATCATTGCAATAACCAAAGTTAAGCACAACAGATTGTACAGATATTTTCTTTCTATTTAAAGCAAAACTATATTTTACAAATAAAAATTTGTGACCAGGCAGTTTTACAATTGTTGATGGGACAGGTGACATCCGTTCTCCAATAAACTTACTTGCTGGATCACATTTTTATATTTAGACATCTGTCCTCTCTCCATCACGGGTGCTGCCGTCTCCATCAGGTCTTTTCTGGGTGTCCAATCTTGGCCAAGTCGGGATTACATGACTCCCATGCATGCCCATGGTAGTTCATTCAGCTCTGGCAGATCTGTAGGGTGCTGTCTTATCCCGGCATCCTACACTGAGCTGAATATTGGGAAGGGGCAGATAGGTATGTTCTTTTGCAGAAGCTATATTTGCCTTTCCCTTCTACAAATTCTGGCTGCTAAAATGGTTTTATTTATTTTCTAACTATATTCAGTCCTCTACCCAGCCCCTTTTAGCCAGGCGCACCACCCGGCACTTTTCAGTAACCACCCGGCTGTTTTTGAGTGGTTACTGAAGAGTTGGGCCACCACCCAGCTTAAAAAAAGTTATGAGTTAACCACTGATATTGGAACTACAGCGATGCCTCGGCTAACGAATATAGTTTTTCCAGAATCACACCTGTTAGCTGAAACAAAACTAAAATACAGCTTACTACGGCTGCACTTTGCTATTGCACATCCACAAATGCATTAGCCCAGTCCGTCTTCGTTAGCCGAGTCCGAAACTCAGTGGAAAAAAATCCTCATTAGCCAAATAAATCATTAGCAGGGTCACTCGTTAGCCAAGGTATCGCTGTATAGTTCCTCTTTGGAAAAAAAAAAATTATTGTCCCCAATGTCAGATCTGCTCAACATTACTTCGGGATGTACCAGGGATATAGTTGTTACTGAAAAATGTAATTTCTTGGGGAGGGATTTTCTGTCAGTTTACAAATTTGTCTGTCTCTTGGTTGAAGGAAAGCTTTCTTAACTTCTGTCTGATCTAGTGCCCCAGGAGAACATTGGCCAAATCCCAAAAGTGCCTTTGGTTTTAGAGCAAGAATGTGTGTCCTAGAGTGAATGACTGGTAGTAGTAGCCATCAGCCCATGTATTGAAACTGTAGTGACCATAATAATGGGAATCTAGCATTGTCAGAGCATCAGTAATGGCCACCCGTTTAGGTTTCATGCAGATGTCAAATGGACACTAGGTGATTGTCCCTGGAAACAGTCTTTTGTGATTCTTACCAGTGACACACGAGCAAATGATTGCTGTACACACAGTTCAGCTCAATTAAGAATGGACAGTGTTCCAGTTGGCTGGTGGTTGCCAGAGGTGAAACCCAAAGTACAAAAAAAGCAGACTGTGTATATTGCTTCCAGGTGCTCCAAGGTAGTGCAGCCCACACACAAATATCAACATTATAACTGGACCTAAACCTAAGGCATCTACATTTTATGATTGGTCCATGTAATATGCAATATCTGGGGTGAAATAAAAAAAAATTTGCAAGGCATGAATGTTGTCTACATTCAAAACAAGTTCTTTCCTAAGCAGGTTTTCCATAGATTATGTTGATGGCCTATTTTCTTTTGCATATTCTATGAAAACCGATTCATGTACACGTTTGAACTTCTGTTCATGTACAGTATGTTCAGTAAAACTGAATATAGATGCATCGCTGCAGTTACTATAGTAATGCTACTATAGTAACTGTGCATCATTAATAAGAGGTGCCCCAAGGAGAAGACACAGAGGGGACACTAAGCTGTTTAATACAAGATAGTAAAACACAGTAATGTAAGGCTAAGTGACATGAGAAAGCTAAAGCAGAAATAAAGAGAATAATATAAAGAAAATAAAACTACAGGGGGCACAGGTAAGTCATGTACAGAGGTGTGGGGTAAATTAATGCTCTTCAGTGTAGTATGAGTCCTTCTGAACTAGAAGGATAAATAAATCACTGCCTTAAAGCTGAACTCCAGCTAAACAATGCAACAATCAGCCATGCACAGTTATACAGTCTTCTCTTATAATTTTACTACAAACTAATCTTCTCTGTGTGCACTAAAGATGCAGCAAGTCAGTCAAGCTGGCTTCATTCTGATTTACAGCATCATCCAGCCCTTTCAAGCCTTACTATTTTTAGTTTTTTTCTTTTCTCTTCCTTTGTGTTATACACCAGCATTACCTATTGTGATCTGCATGTAAATACAACAATCCAGTGGACTTCCCCTTCTTCAGACTGAGATCTACCCATTCTTTCTTTTTGATATTTGCATTAGTGCTGAGAATTCTTGAGGTCATATGTAACATGGTGTAATAATTTCAAAAAGCTATGTACAACACCTTGCTGGCTCCTCCCACTAGTCATGGGGGTGTACAAAAGGGTCTTGGCTTTATAAATACCCCATTTTTATTAGCGTGGGTGGTCTTATTCTTTTTTTTTTTTTCCTTTTTAATTCAGAAATCTTTACCTTCTGTATTGATTTCTCCAAGTGGATGGACCTCTCAACTGCTTGTACATGCTTATTTTTCTAGAAGTGTGTATCTGCAAAACCAAGTGTAAAGACTTTTTTGCAGGGAAAGGTTTAAATAGTTGTGTGCTGCATACCACATACATTTTATTCATTGCCGTGTTGATAAGATCTATTTTCTCCTACTGTACATATGTTTTACAGTATTTGTTGCCAATACATTTGCTTTAAATTATTGTTGTAGTTTGTAGGTACTATTAATTGCTTTATATGCATTACACATCATCAGAGTGGGTTCAAATGGTTTTGTGCTGGTTAAAGACTTAGCCAGACTTATCAAGAAAGGTTGTCTGGCATTGTCTGCTTGTGCTAAATTAATAAAAGGAATGGAGGAGCTCGGATATAAGGAGAGACTAGCTGAACTGAATCTATTCTCCCTTAAAAAGAGACGTATAAGGGAGGATATGATCACCCTCTATAAATATATAAACGGTCCATATAGAGAACTCTTTCCCATTATTCACTTTAAGATCATTGCAAAGAACAAAATAGCACTCTTTGTGTCTAGAGGAAAAAAAGTTTACGCTCCGGATAAGGAAGGGATTCTTCACTGTAAGGTCTGTGAAAATGTGGAATCGGCTCCCTCAGGAAGTAGTTTCAGCAACTACTATAGGTTGCTTTAGGAAAAAGCTGAATGTTTTTCTAGAAGCACATAATATAACTGGGTATTAAGGTTTTAAAGTAAAAATAACAGTGACTGTTGATCCAGGGAACACCCGATTCCCTTATGGAATAAGGAAGGAATTTTTTTCCCCTGTTGAATCAAATTGTACCAGGGTTTTATGCCTTCCTCTGGACCAACTATGTCTTATAGGGTTTTATATCTGGGATATGTTTATTTCCCTAGTGGATGTCTTTTTTTCAGCCTAACCTACTTTGTAACTATGTGTTATGACCTCTGGTGCTAATCCCTATATGAAAAAGCCAAGGTGTACTAGGGTCAGGTTGCACATACCTTAACCTTTCCAGGCTTCTTCCTGGGTCACAAAAGGTGTGGAAGAGCCCTGATCTTTGTGACTCAAGCTGGTGTTTTGGAAGCAGCAGGGCAGGACATTAGCATAATCTCCTTTTTGTAGTACCAGTATCAGAGTGACAGGGTACTGCAAATGGGGTACCAAAGAGAGGGTGCTTTATTTTTTTTTTTTCCCACTAATATTTAAATCCTGTTTCCATTTATGAAGATTAAAGCAATGGGTTAGACAGATTTCCAGGAATTTAGAATGTTCACTCATCCTTGACCCAGGGCTAAGAAATTAAGTGAACCTGTGTTTTGCCTATATAGATCAAGGCAGCATACTTGAGAGCTCCTTTCCTTAGAGGTATACTTCAGGTATGGGAATCGTGTTGGCTTTACTGCTCTGTGAACGGCTGCTTGCAAACTTTTGCTAAGTGAGAGAGCTTCTCCTCCATGCTCTCTGGAGGAAAATAAAAGCAAAATGTTCTCTCCATTTGCAGCAGGGAACAAAAAGAAAGGTTAGAAAGGTAATATGTGAAGCTAAGGATGCAGCAGCCAAGTGAATCTGCTGCTTTTCCCTATATGGGCAAATCACAGGATACTTTTAAACCATTTATAACTAATAAACCACTGTTATCCCGAAGTATAGCTTATTAGGAAAGGCCCATGCAGCTCTTCCCCACAACTACAAGCAAACATCTGCTTGTGTCAAATTAAAACCTTATTTGACTTATTGGAATGCCTTGTGTTAATGGCCCATTCTGTATTGGTGCAGCAAGTTGCATTCACACAGAATAGGGGAGATTTCCCTAACAGGACATTTACTGATTTGCTCCTTTAGCATTTCTTAATGTTGGTATTCCCAAACAGCATATCTTTTACATGAAATCGTGTTTCACTTTAAACTGCAACATATTTCTATAATATTTTTTTTTTTTTATAAATAGTCTGATATTCTGTGTACTATTTTTTAGATGTTTGCTCTTGGGAACCCTTGGCATTGAATGGTGCACTTAAGCAACAAAAATTTAGGGATTGAGCAAGTTAAAAAAAATTATATTTAACATATACAAAGAGTTCCTTTATGTTGAGCAGTAACATTAAAATCAAATGACGTTTTCAGGCTCAACAATTATTGTTAGTAAACTTAATAAAGCATCAGTATATTAAGCTGTATGTTAACTAGGAGTTGTAAATGTTATACATGCAAGGAGTGTCACAGGAGGGGGAAAAGGGCTAGGTTAGTGTGTGTTTGTGTGTCAGAATATTTGCATCCCGGTAATATTGTATTTTAGTTGAAACCAAAAAGCTGGTACATTTGAAACCTAAATTATGACCTTAATAGCGCTGTACCCAATCATTAGGTCCTGAATGTAACATTGTCATTTTATGTTTGTCAGGAGAGGACTGGGCCTAAAAGTGAGGCGGAGGGTGTACCAGACTCGATGAATTTCCTTCGACATGTCGGAGAAGCCAGGCCAGAGCACAAAATCAAAGGATGGGAAAAAGTATGCTACTCTCAGCCTGTTCAATACTTATAAAGGAAAGTCACTAGAAACACAGAAAACTACAGGTAGGTACCATTACCAATTCATCATTCTTTCATAGTATCTAGTTACCTGGCAAAATTTCTTCCTTTTGTAGAGGGTTTTTTATTTGCTGTATAGGCCACACACATGACCAGGGTAAATTTATAGAGCAATGTTGTCTTTTCATACCTTCTGCATTTATGTTAATGCTTTACAGACAAGAGGAGTCGTGGCAGTGCTTATTTTATGTGGGCTACCGACATACATACAAAATAAAATGTGAAAGTATTTCAAGAATTAAGTGTTTTTCAGAGCAGTTAAAATTTGATGTGATGTGACTTTTTCACCTATTTCACCTATTTACTGAGATTTTTAACTTTTATGTTGGATGGGTTTAACTAAATCCTAAATGTGATGTACTTATAATGGTCCTATAGTATTGTCAAGGCTAACATTACAGATAACCTTAAAGTATGACCGCCCTGGACTTTCAGTTTATTTGTGCATTTCTCTGTTCTAGTTGCTGCACGCCATGGACTACAAAGTTTGGGAAAAGTTGCTGTGTCTCGGCGCATGCCACCACCTGCAAATTTGCCCAGTCTTAAAGCAGAAAATAAAGGAAACGATCCTAATGTGAACATTGTGCCCAAAGATGGAACCGGCTGGGCATCCAAGCAAGAGCAAAATGAAGAGGACAAGTGAGTCTCGGCATATATTATAAATTTGACACCGTCTCGGCATGTGTTGGGGCATAGTATGTTCTTTTCACACAAGCTGCGTCATCCTTGGCCAGCCAATAGCTAAGAACCGTGAACTTGGGAAAAGATGGTGAAGTGAGGGATCACGGTTATTCCAAATCTGCCATGCTGTGTGCATACTTGCTCATTACTATATCAGGGTGCCCTGATTGTATTTCCTTCCTGCTTTAAAGAACATCTAAACAGTGAAATGAGAAGACTGGCTGGCTGATTTTAATACTTTATTCCAATTATTAGAAACAAGTATGTCGCAGGAGTAGACAAAACTTTGGCCCTGATTTATTAAAGCTCTCCAAGGCTGTAGAAGATACACTTTTATCTGTGAACGGTGATCCAGCAAACCTGGAATGGATTTCTTAAGTTATTTGCTAAAAATTACAGTAAATAATTATTTTTGCTCGATCATCTAGGTTCACCGATGAGAATGTATCTTCTCCAGCCTTGGAGAGCTTTAATCAGAGACAATGTGTGGACCTCTAATCTGGTTTCTTGTTCTGGGTCAGTAAACCATTAAGTCATCTTGATAGCTAATGTGCACCTTCAGAAAGATATATAATCTAATTTTCCTGCCAGCATTTGTGTAGGTGTGCAACCCTATTACCAAGCATTCCCAATACAGTAAGCTTATGGACTTCACAGGAATGTTCTATATACCACAGAGCAGCTACTGGTAATTTGACCTTGAGCCCTGGGCTGTGCTACAAAAGAGTAGACCATCAGCTTCCAGTGGATGGAAGGATGGTAGAGGAGTACTAGGAAATTCTTATGTGTTTATTGTATATTAATATATAAATAATATTGTTTTTTTCTCTTCTAGAACACCTGAAGTGCCCCCACCACCTCCAAAGCCACTAGTTCCTGCGATGCCCGAGGTTCCTACTGTTGCCAAATCATGGGCCACTTCAAAGCCTGGTGGAGTCAGTGATGGTAAGAAGAATTCTAAGGCAGCTACGTTTGTGCACCAAAGAATTTATTACTGTTGTGGTTACTTTTTTTTTTTTATGTGTTTATTTTAGTGCAGTACTTGCCTTATAGTAAAGTGTGCAGACCTTCATATTTTCACATCATTTTTTACATGAAATATGAAACCGCGATCTACTATATGTAAAAGGGAGATTCTATAGTGGGAAAGATATAATTCATAGGATGTGAATTGTGCATTGGCCAATGTAAAAAGCATAAAGCTCATATGCTGAATATGACATATTAAATCTGTTGATCCTTTTTTTTTTTTTTTTTTTTTTTTTTTTTTAATCATTTTAAAGGCCAGGTACCTGGTATTTATTTAAGCGCACTCTGCTTTTCTTATGTCATCCTCACTCACTATCTATAGTTAGAATATATATATATATATATATATATATTCTCTATCCTTGTTTACCTGCGTATAACTCAACATTCTTTAAGACATTTGGCATCTTATAGACATAATTTGGCAGGATTCCTCCTCTTTAAATGTAGACATAACTTCTCAAATACAGTTTGTTACATGTATTATGAATTTTTCTTTAAATTTGCTTGAATATATATGTTTATAGCTGCATGTTTTTTTTCTTCCAGGTGTTCAGGTGAACAGGTATTTCCAGCAAGAATTCCCTAGTCTGCAGGCAGCTGGGGATCAGGATAAGACAAAAGAAAAAGATGCAGCCGATGATACCTATGGACCTGGACCGAGTTTGCGCCCACAAAGTAATTTTTCTTAAGAAAAAGCCTTATTGTAAAAAATTCCTGCTTTTACTTGGGAGCAATATAATGAAACTGGGGTCCATCTTCTTGTGGAGTGTTTAGTGTGTGAAAGACTTCTAACGTTTCTTCAAAACATACACATTTTTTTTTTATCCAGAGTGAGTGTGTACCAATTGCTAGCTGTAATCTGCTTGCCTTGGCAGTAAGGTCTACTGAATTGACTTTGCAGAAGAGTTTCCTGTGAACTAAAAGTACTTTATAACTCCAATATGATTCTGTAAGCTGTGATCCTTTTACTTTGTATGATTCAGCAGGTGTAGAGGGTAGTTCTGCTAGAACATGTATTAGGGCACCCTTATGAGTGTAGAATTACTGCCAGCTGAATGCCTTCTAGTCCCTCTTAATTTCCCATGTATTTTCTTCTTGTTGCACACAGGAGGACATAGACTGATAGTTTTCCATTTAGTATTTTGCTATAGATTACTAGGATATGTTTGCATTAGGGTGGTGAATTAAAACTTGCCCTTTTTTTTTTTTTTTTTTTTAATTAAAGCTGATGTTGCCAGTTGGCGAGAAGGTGGAGGAAGGAACCTTGGTACACCGCTTGCCCCTGCTGACCAAGAAAATGTTGCTTCACTTGGAGAAGATGGATCTTCTGCCCCTGCACTACCTAGTTCTGCAGACCAGAGCAAAGGGTCAGCCACGCTACCTAAAGTAAATGGACAACAACCTGGCCTACCTCCTCAATACAGAGGCATGATGCCTTCATTTGCTGGAAATGTAAGTTACATTTACCCTAATTCCAGTTTGTAAGAGTGGTTAAGTTTTCTACACCACATCATTGAATGTTTGTGATAGACTGGTGAAACCTTTAGAATTTTATCTGAGAATTCCACACTTTACTGATGTTTGAGTTCTGTGCTATCTTTTTTTTTTTTTTTAGATGTTTCCATCATATCCAAGACTTCCGTTTCCTCCAATGCAAGCACCGACTCGCTTTCCTTCAGCACAGGAACCTAATAGGTATTTTTTAAAAATAATTTTATTGCAGATCTGTTTTTCATGAACACATTTATATAGTGTCCTCAATAGTACTTTTCAGTGCGGATTTGAATCTGCTTCTTGGCTATGAGGGCAAGGCCATTTGTGTTTGCGATAAGGATTAGGCAATATGCCTTCTGTATTTCTACAGTTCCCAGGGTTTGAAGTTATTCCAATCGCTATTCGTTTTTTTTTTTTAGATGTGTTTTTTTTGGTAAAACATTTATTTTAGTGTCCATAATAATTTTAAATGCAGATTTGGTTTGTTCCAATATTTCCAATACAAAATGTAATAAATAGGCCATTAGTTGTAACACAGAAACTTTTCTCTAACTGGGTTTTTTAATAATTTGCTTACAGAAGAAGACCAGCACAATCATGGGCTGCTGAGGGTGTTGAACGTCCTTCAATTATTAGTGCTACTGAGCTCAAAGAGCTGGATAACCTAGACACTGATGCAGATGAAGGCTGGGCAGGTAAGTGTTTGTTACTTTACAAACATTACATTTCTTTTCCTTTTTTACCATATTATTTGAGATTCCATGTTCTCAATATTGTTAATGTCACAAATCCATTTTGCTATAGTGAAAATTAAGGTGGTGCCCCATTGTCTTGGTATTCTCTGGCCTGCTACAATAAAGTGTCAGGTAATATAGCTAGTAAGGTAATGAACGGGTACGGGTGGATATACATCCCCATGATATAATTGTAAATTTTTCATGTCTCACACGAAAATTTTGTGTCCCACAAAGTTTTAATTGGTGGACAGGAGCTTCAAATATGGAGCAAAGAACCCTGGGAGTGAAGTTGTTTGTTTTAGAATGCCCAGGTCAAAGTCCTGTACTCTGTCATAGAAATGCGGTGGCTTCATTTGAACCAGGTGAAGCTTCTAAATGATTGGATAGAGTAGATTAGTTTGCGGGAATGGTTTGACATATTGCCTATTCTTCTGCACAGTTCTGCTTGACAGGTTGTTTTGTAATTGATGTCAGAGTTACCTGACTGAAATTGGCGCCTAACACATATCAAAATACAAACAAATGTTTCTTGTTTTTACCTGCCCTGGTGTGCAATTTGTTGCTCCCAAAAGTGGATTATGACTTCCAATGTACTGACACTAATGTTACCAAAAAACTCTGCTTGCATAAGCTGAAAAACTATCCTACTGATAATCGCTTCTATTTCATCTACTGCTCCTATTCAGTGATTAAAAATTTGCTGTTGAAATAGAAATTCCTGCAATACATTAAAAACCTCAGGTGCTCCTTTTTGTATATATATGACCTCATAGTATGGTTCACATTTTGCTTTTGGTTATGATTTATCAAAGCTCTACCAGTTATCGGCAAAACTTTCTTTCCACATTTGAGCAGTGTTTCTCAACCCTGGGGTTCCTTGAGAAATTAGCTCTGTGCCTTTCAAATCATTTTGTGACACCAATGGGTGGCTGTATTGGTGCCATTCCACTGGCCAGCAATGTAAACAAATTTCTTCCACTGACTACCACAATAATGTACTAGTAGCCATTTATGTCGTGAATATAGTAGAAGTTATTCCAAGGGTTCCTCCATAGTAAAAAGGTAGATAAAGCCTGTATTCAAGCGTTTTTTGGTCTAAGACATTGGTTCACACTGCCTTAATTAGGTTGTATGCCACTTGTGATTTAGGAAAGGGTTCCATGCAATGTCAGCAAGGATGCTTTACAACTCCTAGTCTCAGTTTAAAAAAAAATCAGGTACATTTTACTCAACACTTTCTGGTCATGTGAGGGCATGTTGTCCTTCCAGAAACCCTGACCAATGATGGTACTTGAAAAGTCATAGGATCTTTGCTGTCTGGTAACCTGAAGATTTCCCATATAGTAAAGTGGAAGCATCTCAAGTGCGGAGATTTAGATGTTTTGTTCACTTTCCTCCAGCACTTGTGTACACTGGTGTCTTAGCAATACTTTGTCTACACTACTAAACAGGCCAAAGGCTAAATCATTTTACTTTTGGAATTAAGTTTTTGTTTTTTAGTCCTAGTATGAACTTCTTTTGTGAACTTTGCTGCAGTGACCTTTTTTATCAAATGTCAAATGTTACTGTACTATTTCCTTTTGTAGGAGCTCAAAGTGAAGTAGACTACACAGAGCAGCTAAACTTCAGTGATGATGATGAGCAGTCGCCAAGCCAAAAAGAGAAATCGGAAAGCTGGTAATCTATCAGAACCATTTTTAATGTTTTTTTTTTTTTTATGTAGATCAGTTTATACTCCTGTCTTTAAGAAACATTACGTATTGTATTTGTAGTGTCACTTTATATGTAGTACCTTGTAGTAAGATTGTTTTACTGTTATCCCCTTTAAGTATTCATTAAAATATTGTTTGTTTACTTTTCAACTAAGTATTCTGTTTGTTTATTTGCAATACAACGTGGATGAGCCCGTTTTAATTTCACTGCTGGTTTAGCCATCATATTAGTGAAGTTAACGGGCTCAAACCTAACACATCTGGATGAGACGATCTATTAAAACAAAGTTGTTTTTCTTTAAGTCCTTTTCAGTTTGAATAACATAAGGCTAACCCCTGTGTAAAACTTTGGAGAACTGGGCCCAGTGTGTTGTATTTTAATAGACAAGATGGGAAATTTACTTTTTTGTTGGGGTTTGTTTTTAGAAGTTAGGTGGGGTTCACTGATCTTTCCGCATTCAAATGAAGTACTGTATTTTTACCACTTTCTTTTTCTATGTTTTTTGTTTATTTATTGTAGCTCATAATTTGATTTCAATCTATTTGGAAATGGGATTGGTATTCTTGTTTAATGCTAGCTTATGCTGCCTAAGGGTTGATACACACAAGCAGGTCTCATGCCAATTTTGCATGCCTAGTAAACATGGTACTTAAGTCAATGAGTGTGCACACCATGTAGATGGCAATATATATATATATATATATATATATATATATATATATATATATATATATATATATATATATATATATTTACCCAGAATTCCCATTCATGTAAAATCATGAGGTAGAAATAATAAATATGGCCTCCATTTATAGAGATAAACCGTAACACTAGAATTATGTCTTGTACTCATAGAGACTGCATTTCCACACTTTCTGAGCATTTTTTCCTTCACAATTGGCTTAATGATGTTAAAGGTTTCTCTGTCTCATAATTTCTCAATTTATGCTAACATAACTAAAGTACACATTTACTCAGAAAACTTTATAATGTGAAATGCAGGCTCCTGGATGTGCCCACTTTCCTGGACATCCATGGAATCCTGGGTTGTTCTGATATGCAAACCTCAACCTTGGTAAAGGAAAAATAAACAGCGGACCTGCCACACTCCCTTTTTTGATCAATAATCCTTTGCAGGCGGGGAACAGCTGTCTTTCAAATTTCCATTCTCCAGTTGAGATATAATGTTGGAGTGTCCAAAAATTGTCTCTAAGAAAGCTTGAGAGGAAGGGTAATTGATAAATGTGTGTATTTCTTAAACTAGGTGCCTTTTCTTCTTCTTCTGCTACTTATCGGCCTAAAAAGCTTCAGAAACTTTTACAGGGCCATACAAATTAAAGATAGGGAATTATGTGTACATACATTTTTAGATATTTACTTACTCTAACCATGCAATGTTTGCAAAAAGGAATGCAGTATTATAAAGGCTTTTAGCTTCCTTCCTTCTTTCTGTTCACAAAAGTCTGAGTGAAACTGAATGCACATCATGGTTAGTCAGTAAGGTTTTCACTTGTTTATTTTTGTTGGCGCAAAATGAGTTCTAACATTTAAATCTAAACTCCAGACAAACTGGTAAATATACACCTACAAACATATATGGGAGCTGAATACTTGCCAAAGGATTTGTTCTGTCTATCCAGTACTTAGATTCTGGGTCTGGTATAGCAAGCAATCTCCCACTGAGGTCTGACCTACACTGCAAGCATGTTTCTTACACTGCAGCACCA
Organism: Pyxicephalus adspersus; assembly: GCF_032062135.1. Lineage (NCBI taxonomy): Eukaryota > Metazoa > Chordata > Amphibia > Anura > Pyxicephalidae > Pyxicephalus > Pyxicephalus adspersus. The sequence continues at coordinate 32,440,649 of NC_092865.1, read as the reverse complement.
TTGCTTGCATGCAAAAGAAAGGAGTTGCAATATTGTGTCTTTATCTTCCTGGAGTTTAGATTTAGGTGTGACATTTCCAAAATCATCTTACTGTTTAGAGCTGCCTTTTTTGCTATTGGTGTCTCAAAAGAAAAAAACAAGAAATTGTTGGAATGATTGTGAGTTTTGATAACCTGTTTTGCCTTCCACAAAAAGTTATTTCCATTTCGCTTGATTCACCACTATATATGGCTTCGGCAAAGAAGCCTAAAGGGTATGTACACAGTAGACAAGCAGAAATGGAATACCATTTTCCCGTTGTTCATACCTAGTTATTCCAGATGTTGTTTAGATTCCATTTGAACTAATCCAGTTTTGTAAGCATGAAACTGGAAAAGTTGTTTCTAAATAATACATATTGCTTTAATGGTCAGTGTCAATCAAGGGGCTTTTTACTCCCACAGTCAAGATGAACACAGTTTGCCAGATCCGGTGATCAGCATGAAGATAAGGTAGAGTATAAGTTTCTAGCATGCTGCAATGAGCACCAGAGAATTATGGCAATGGTTGTTCTGCTTTTATAGTAACCCCTATCCGCAACTGGCAAGCAAATACTGCAAAATGCTTATTTACTGACCCCATTATTTATGCGTTGATATCTCTACAGCTGCGCTGCAGCTCGCAGCTTTGGCATCCAGAAAGTGATCAAATAGCCCAGTTCTCTCTAAACATGTAACCACCAGAGTTGTAGTGACTGGCCAATCCCAGTCATCAAAGGTAAAGTTTGTTTGCAAAATGAACTTTTCCTTTTTTTCAAGCAAGATGGTGGAAAATAGTTCAGCTGTCACTACACATAAAACTGATATTTTAAAGTGTATCTGTAGCATTTTTCCCGTAGGCTTTGATGTGATTGGGGTAGATTAAAATTTCTGTCAGATTTTTTTTGTACCTAGGACAAGAGGTGGGGGGGGGGGCTGTATTTCTAAAACTGCAGCACAGATAGGGGTTGTGGCCTTCCCCCTACTTGGCTTAAAAAAAAAAAAAAAAAAAAAAACTTCCTCTATCTGATTTCTCTGGCTTGTCTAGTGCTGTATGCATTGCATAATTTTTTTACCCCTTTTTTGTCTAGAACACTAGTATCCCACATTGTTCATCAACCAATTTTCGTTTTTTAGTAGATAAATGTATTCATTCCTATTTACTCAGGGATGATCGAATTTCTAAAACTGAGCAAATTCAAGCAAAGCCCAGTGAAAATTTAGAAGGTTGTAAAGACTCTGAAGAACGTCCACCTGCCACTTCTCAAGCTCCTGCTCCAGCATCAGGACCAAAATCTCTTCTTGGTAAAGGTCCTCCAGTTGACTCGCAGGTTAGTTTTGTGAACTATGCAACACTAAAAACTGAGAGCATTCCTAATAAGTTTTATAAGCATTAGTACTTGACCTTAGTTGGCAGAACTCTTGCTATATCAGAACCACCGTTAGTACTTGGCTTATTTTTTGTGCACTGATATCTTCAGCTTGTAGACATAGTAATCCCAAATTCAGTTAGGACTGCTGTTTTTTAGGTAAACAGAATGTTAAAAAAAAAAATTTGTATTTTCTGGCTATCTTAAAAATGCATTTAATTTTTTTTCTTATGATTTTGGTTTATATAGGATCGGCGCCAGATGCCTCCATCACTTTTGTCTCTAGATAAGGGCATCCCACCCTTAATGCAAGCCAAAACTGCTCCCCAGCAGGTATCAGTCTAAACCTAACTTTGCAAAATGTTTGTGACTGTGGCTTAATGATTGTAATTGTTTTCAGATATGGAGATGTGCTTTTTATTGATCTGCTCAGTAATAGCTTCTTTTTTTCTGGGGTTTTATTTATGGAAACAAAATGTGTAGTTTTGAAGGAAACCTGTTTTTTTTTTTTTTTTTTTACACCTATGCAAAGGGAGGAGCAACAGGTTCACTTTAAAGCCAGCAGTGTACACTTGCCCTTAGTACTGTTCCCATTTGCTGTAATCTGGGCTAAAATTCCGAATCTGTATATACTGTAGTGTAGCGTCAGCCAATCTAGCTGGCAGATGTTGATAGCTGCCAACAGCCACTATTCTGGATTTGTTAAGCTATGTCATCATTTACCTGTCAATTACAAATATAATGTACAGCTCAGTCAATACAACTGGTGCTGTCAAGCCAATAAAAAACTTTTTTCTTTTTTTTTCTGTGACTGTTTGTGCTCTAATTATTATTTAAAATTATAACCTCCATAATTGATCCTAAAACTAGCAATAGTGTGCCCATTCCAGAGTGGTCAGGGTATAGACAATTTTAGTCTGTTGTGGTTTAACTTCTTGTATGCCTCAGCATTCATGCGATTCATACTGGGCTCTGTCTTCATTATTTAGCACCCACCTCAAAGTCGCTCAAGTGTCCCATCAAGACCGGCGCCACTGCAGTCCCGTCCCAGTGAGGATGAAATCTGGAAACAAAGACGTCGACAACAGACAGAACTTTCTGCCGCAGTTGAACGTGCCCGCAAAAGACGTGAGGAAGAAGAAAGGCGAATGGAAGAGCAGAGGAAGGCAGCATGCGCAGAAAAACTAAAGCGACTGAACGAGAAACTTGCTGCTTCTACCACATCCATACCGACTCCTGACAAACCAGCCCCTGAAAAATCTCCAGAGGAAAAAATTACAGCTGAAGAATCCCCTCAGGATTTTCACCCCAAAGAAGAGAAAGTTTTTGAAAATGACCAGGGTAAAATAGAAACAGAACCTGAGAGACCACAGACTCCTGTACGACATGAAGAGAAAAAGGAAGAAGTCATCTCCCATCCTGATGTAGAGCCTGTACTGGAGAGTGAAAGTGTCGCTGATTTGCAAGAAAAGGCGGATTTAGGTATTCAAATTCTAACCTTTTTATGTTTTGGATCCATTTTAGCATGTAAAGTATAAATATTTGTGCATCAGGTAGATTACAAGCACTTCTAAAAGTTTTTCCATGAACCAGAGTTTAGAGTTAAATGATAGCCATCTAGAAAACACTTTAATGTAATACAACTGGACCCATGTTTTTATTTATTTTTTTATATATACCCATGATACCCTTTATTTTTGTTCACGTAGTGGCTCCCGGCATATTTTGTGTTGAGAAAACCTTCTCCCCACGTTCTAGTCAGTGGCTTGCAATTTTTTAACTTGCAGTAGTTGGACAGTGCTTTGTGGAGCTGTTGCCGGAGAAAACTGTGTTCTTTGATCTGCACATATCAGTTGTAGCAATGTTATAAAATCTTTTGTTTTATATAAATTTTTATTTAATCTCAAAATTATTCTTGGCCTAAATAACTGGCACATATTCACTGTAATATTAGTGTCTGTCTTTTATGAACACTAGTCAATAGTCTTATAGCTGAAACTTTAAATTTGCTCTGTCCATAAAGGGGTATAGTATACAAAAACTAAAGTGTCTTGTAAATGTAAACCTGAATAAATCTTTGCTCCCTTTTTGGACATTATGTAACACTTTCATTATGCAATATTTTTGTTGGATGAAACGCATGCTGCTATTTATGTTCTGCCAGTACTCTGAGGACTACAGCCCATAATCTTTTGTCCTAGCGCTGTTTTAGGGTGACAATCCTGTTCTTCCATAGATGCAGTAAAACAAGTTAGCATTGTCCCCCTAGTAAATGTCTGAAAATCTCCCCAGGTAAAAAGGCTAAGGGTAGAAAGACTAAAAAAGATGCAGTCACCATTTCTTAAGACCAAATTCAAATATAGTTTTTGGGGTTGGATACCTTACTATAAACAGTTTAGCTGTGTGTTTTGGAATCTTTTACATTCGTATAAATAAATGTAGATCTATCAGTAGTTTAAACGGATTCATTGTCATTCAAGTCCTGTTATTGTTGCTTAGTTTGCGTTTGCTTGGTACAGTTCTCGAAAAGGTGTCCATTTAGCAGTATGGTATGTAAGCTTTATTTGGTTTCATTTGTATTTTAAACAGTTTTCTTTCCTTTTATAGTTGTGGAAGAACCACAGTGTACAAGAAAGGATAGTGTTTCGAGTGACCTAGAAGACTCCTCACTAGCAATACCTGTGCAATTGGCAACACCTGTACCTGTTCTCCAACAGCCTTCACTTCCATCCCCTGTTACTGCTCTTCCACCTGCTCCCTCCCCAGCACCAGGGCCTGTGTTAGCACATGACAATGATTCAGAAGCTGGAACTCAACCACGTCCTTCGGTTTCTTCTGGATACTCCAAACAGTTTCAGAAATCTTTACCTCCAAGGTTTCAACGGCAACAGGTATTTATCTACCAATGTTTTATATCATACTATCTTGTAGAAATGTTTGTGGTTCTTTGTGACTGCAACATTTAATGGACTTGTTCCCTTTTAGGAGCAGATGAAACAGCAGCAGTGGCAGCAGCAACAACAGGGAGTACTCTCCCAGTCTGCTCAGTCACAGCCCTCTAGCAGTCCTGTTCCTCCACCGCAACACAGGCCACTTTACCAGCCTTTAGGACCACATCCTCAACATTTAGCTTCCATGGCTTTTGACCCTCGCTGGTTGATGATGCAACCATACATGGATCCCAGAATGATGTCAGGAAGGCCTGCTATGGATATTCCACCAATGCATCCTGGTAAGATCATTCATTGTTTTTTTCTTTAATTTAATTTTAAATATTTATGCAAGTTACATTGAAGTGTTTGTTGTGTTTTGTTGTGTAAAGTTCAGCATCCCCTTTATTTTTCAGGTATGATACCAACTAAGCCAATGATGAGGCGGGAACAGATGGATGCTTCAGCAACTGCTTCAGAACCATATGATCACATGGCTCGATCTGTAAGGGATCATGGTGTCCCACTATCTGAACCTCGCATGATGTGGGGAGCAGAGCCATACTCGCACCAAGACACCACACAAGTTTCCTCAGCTGTAAAAGAAGCTGAGGAGCCTGAAGATTACAGGTAAGGTTATGTGTGCCTCTGTGTATAAAGTCAAAAAAATTTGAAGTTTTAGTTGCGAGTTATAAGTTTAAACATGTTTGTTCTTAAAGGTATTTATTGTAAGTGTAGACATTTTTATAGCTGGGTAGTTGCATATAAATGGCATTCAGGATAAAGTCTTACTTTAGATAACTTATAAATGTTTTACAAAAGTATATTCCATACAAACTGGCTTTTTTGAATGTAGAATGGTTCTTAAAACTATAAATAATACAATGTATTTTTTGTTTTGTTAGATCTGAAACTTCTGTGGATCAGGACATAATATCTGAAACTTACTCCATGGACCGTAATCTTTTTGAGTCACAACGCAAACCTGACTTCTTTTCGAGATCCCGAGAGCCTGATAATCGTATTGCACCTATAAGGCATCCAGAACCTGTTCATTTACCTCAAGCAGAGGAACAAGATACACAACTTTCTGGGTTTGATCAAGCAGAGAAGCAGGCATCTATAGATGATTCTCACATTGACATCCAACCTATCTTGGCCAGAAGTTTATCCAGTGAATCAGCACACAATCCTAAACAAGAAGAAAGAAGAACGGACACTGTGCAGCCATCTTCTAAACCTGCTAGGCTACCAGAACCTACTAAAGAAGTAGTGGAAGAAAAACCGAGAAAAGAGAGTTTTCAGAGTTCTAAAGTTCTAGAGGTCACAAAAGCGGAGAAACCTTTTAAACCCAAATCTGAAACAAGATGGGGTCCAAGACCTGGTTCTCGCAGCAGAGAAGAAGGTGTTGATAGACCCATAAGGAGATCAGGCCCTATCAAAAAACCTATTCTTCGGGACATGAAAGAAGAACGTGAATTGAGAAAAGAGAGAGAGGAGGAGAAATTCGGGCTAGAAAAAACTGTGAAACAGGAGAAAGTGGAAAAGAAAACTTTACCAGCTCAACCCGCATCCACTCCTCTTCCCCCAGTCAGTAAAATTGAACAAGATAAGCAGATGCCTGAAACTGCCTCTCTTCCAAAAGTACAAAGTGCTAGCACAATACTGTCTGAAAAGCCATCAGAAAACACTTCTTCTGAAATTACAACAAAACCTGTTTCTCAACCAACACCACCTAGTCAGCAAAGTAAAGAAGAGAAAATTGTACGGGTTGTTAGCAAGGATAACAAAGAACCTTCCTCTGATAGGCCCAAAGCAGATTTAAAACCTTCAGTGGTTTCACAGACCAGTTCTTCAACAATACCTCATCGAAAAGAGCCTTTGCTCCCTCCAAGAGCTTATAGAAAAGAGGCTAGAGACAGAGACTGGTTTCCTGAACAGGGTTATAGAGGAAGAGGGCGAGGAGAGTACTATTCCAGAGGGCGAAGTTACCGTGGCTCCTATGGTGGGAGGGGGAGAGGTGGCAGAGGTCAAAGCAGAGACTACCCACACTATAGAGATACTAAACCCCGCAGTGAACAAGTTCCTCCTGGAGCTGTAAGGCGCAGGGATGAAAGTGAAACTCGTAGTGAAAGCTCAGACTTTGAAGTTATGCCAAAGAGGCTCAGACAGCGTGGTTCTGAAACAGACTCTGACAGTGAAGGTCGTGAAAGTGCAAGTGACACACCTTTGTCTGATAAGGAAAGTTCAAGTAGAAGCAAACCTCGTAGAGAAGACCGATCTGAGATCAAAAGGGCACCTAAGTCTGTTTCAACTTTGAAGCCTGAGCCTGGAACGTCAAGGTCAGAAGGGAGAACAGCTGAAAGACATTTCTCTAGAGATGATGACTCTAGAACAAAACCTGGTTTCTTACCCAAAGGGGAACCTTCCCGTAGAGGCAGAGGAGCTGGAAGTTTTCGTCGCGGAGGACGAGAACCTGGAATCCGCACATCACGCCCTCCACCTCCACGAAGATCTAATTACAGGGACAACCAATGGATGCCAAGACAGCAGGAATCAAGAGCACCACCCCCTCCAAGACTGGATGAAGGGGAAAACAAACAGGAGCATCCAACTTTACCTGCTGGAGAGAAAAGGCCACTTATTAAATTTGAGCGCAAGTTTGATCCTTCAAGGGACCGGCCACGACGGCAGAGACCAACACGTCCACCAAGACAAGATAAACCTCCAAGATTTAGGCGATTAAAAGAAAGGGAAAGAGAAGATGCTGGTAAACCTGTTGAGGTTACTGGACCTTCTAATCAAGGAGTGCCTGTTTCTAGTACTGTTCATGAACCTCCCTCTGATTTCTCTGGTAACAAAACACCAGACTTGTCCAATCATAATTCCTCTGACCAGGCCAATGAGGAATGGGAAACTGCTTCAGAAAGTAGTGATTTCAATGAACGTCGAGAAAGAGATGAACGGAAAGCTGCCACATCCAACAGTATTCAATCACCTGCCCCTAGTAAAGTTGCTGATGGCTTGGCTCAGTCTCCCCCTAAAAGAGAGAGTGCCAAAAGAAGTTTTTCTAGTCAAAGACCTGGCATGGATCGTCAGAACCGTAGAGGAAATACTGGTGCTCCAAAACCCAGTAGACACTATTCTGGACCCAGGAATGAAAGACGTAGTGGCAATTCCCTTCAGAGGGGAAAAAGAGGGTAAGAAAAGTGCTAAATTGTGTTTGTATGTAGTAGCCTTTTTATAGGAAGACCTGCTTTTTAACCATATGTGGTTTTTCATTATGGTAAACATGGGTTAATAGAGCATTAATTTTTGTATTTGTGACGTATCCCCATCGTTTACAAGTCATTTTCTGTTTACCAGTTTAACAGATGACCAGTTATCTGGTGTAAATGCAATAGACTCATCTGGAGGAACCAACACTGTCCACAATCACCACTATCACACTTATCACCAACATTCAGATGATGGAAGTGCCATGGCACAATCAAAGTCTGTCAAAGATTCTTCAGGCAAAAAGAAAGATGAGGCCAAGTTGGTTGTGAAAAAGCCTAAAGAGAAGGTGGATGCGTTGTCACAGTTTGACCTGAACAATTATGCAAGTATGTGTTTTTAGAACAAATTATTTATATATGTGTATGTATCTAAAGCAATATTTTCTGTAAATATTCTGTCCATTTAAAAGTATCGTCTGTTCTGTGCAGTCAGTACATCGTAATGTTCTGATCAGCAATCATTTTCCTATGGAGGCAGTATCTGCTTTTTGCAGAGGAAAGACACCCAGCAAACCCCCCAACCATGTCATGTAGACATGTCCCACCTCTCCCCCTCTGTGTATTCAGCAAGGAAACTACAGCACAGATTGGCCCACCTGAACACCAGCTTGGCCAAAGACAGATGCCTAGATCTTCTTGGGGTGATCTGACTGGGTACATCCTAAAGCAATCAGCAGAAAGTTTTCTTTAAGGTTTAGTTTTTTAAAAAACGTTTTCCTGTTGAGCTTTCTTGAAATAGTCCTGGCAAAACTTTTAGTTTGGGATAGATGTTGGCAAGTTGCATTTGCACCTAGTTTTATACATATGCTTACATTTACATTTTTTCCATTTTGTTTATGGCTAAGAACATCCTATTTTTGTTTTTTCCTTAAGGTGTTGTAATAATAGATGATCATCCTGAAGTAACAACCCTTGAGGACTCCCAGTCTAACCTCAATGATGGTTTCACTGAAGTAGTATCTAAAAAGCAGCAAAAGCGACTGCAAGATGAAGAGCGCAGAAAGAAAGAAGAGCAAACTGTACAGGTATACATGGCAGGGGTGGCTACCTATGTAGTACTGTGAACATACATAAAAGTAAAACTGGAGGTTCAGATGGTTTTAATTTATGTCCCTGTTATTAAATGATAAAAGTAAAAACCTCACTTTGAAAATATAAATCTGTCCATGCTCTTGATTCCTTTAAATTTACAGCACTACTTATTTTTTTCTTCTTTGCTTTGTGTCTTATACTCTATATTAATGGTGGGCATTAGAAGACTTAAAGCTTCAACATAAATTTATACTAGCCATTGACTCTATAAACTGGTCAGGTATGAATATTAACCAGAAATTGAGACTTCTACATAAACTGCTTCCAGTTTAGGAAGCAAATAAATTGACAATAAAGGATTAACGGTTGGTTGCACAAGAACACAAGATTTCCATTTAAGGCAAGGCACATGATAAGTGCTGGGAAATAGGCTTTTTTGGTTTTCCCTCTTCTTTTCCTGACATAATTGATTCTTGTTTTATTGATCATATATGTCTGGCCTTCCAATTTGTAGGTGTGGAATAAAAAAGGCTCTGGTGAGAAAGGAAGGGGTCAGAACTCCAAACTTCCACCTCGATTTGTGAAGAAACAGCAGCAACAAGCAGCAGCTTTGCAAGCTCAGTCTTCCGCCTTGTCTGCACAGGGATTACCACAGGCAGTACCCGTGTCAATGGCATCAAGTCAGCCTCCATTACCTGTCCAGTCCCAACCAACCACAAATGGCTCAGACTTTTCTGGATCTTTGAAAGCTCCACCTCAATCACAGCCACCATCTTCTCTGGGGACAGAGTTGTGGGAAAACAAGATGGCTGCTCCAAGTGTTTTAAATGATTTATCTAAGAAATGTGAGTGTCCTGTAGGTATGAATCATGTTGTATTGTCATATGAGTATTTCCTAAACATTTTATTTGAATAAATTGGTGCAACACTTTTGGAATTCCTAATGTGCCCATAGAGATTCTTGCACAAAGTTGTGCCCCTATTTGCCCCATACCCCTCCTCTCATATATATATTATTGATCTCGCCACATCAGTTTGGCTTAGCCAGCTTTGAATTTAAAGACCATTTTAATAGTGTGATGGATTAAAAGTATTGAACATTTATTGATTACTATTTTTTTAATTTGTATCTAGTGGGTCCTATTAATCCACAGCCACAATCTTCAAGTGCCTGGAATAAACCACTTACAGGATTTGTACCAAACAGCAACACTGAGGTAAGTCAACACATCCAGTGTGTCTTAGTATATTTATTGCCTTTTTTCATTGTTTAATTCAACAATAATTTTACACTTTAGCCCACAAAAATAAGCCAAGAAGCTGTTGATCTGACAATGGAAGCTATTCAGTTTGGTGCCCCAGCATCTAGTAGCAGTGATAATGAAGGTTCACCATCCCTCTCTGAGAAGGCGTCTGACAATCTTCCTGAACCTAAAGAACAGAGGCAGAAGCAGCCCAGAGCTGGACCAATTAAAACCCAAAAGGTAATTAAAGTAGTACAGGATTTTGTGTTGGCTCCTGTCTGTTTTCAATACTATGTTGTTCTTTTAGGTAATAGGAAGTATAGTGTAAAGAATTGACGGTCCTAACACTTCTTTATTTCATTTTTTTTTTTTTTTTTTCTTTGCCAAACAAATCTGAAGATGCCACAAAATGGCAGTGTAATCACTGAAAATTAGACACTTGTTGAAAAGATCATCTGATGGGCACCTTTTTGGTTTGGTTGATGCAGGTCACGGTGCCAAAAATGCAGAAGGATTTTTTTCCCACATTTAGCATAGTTGAAAGTATTATGGAAATGTTCTGCTAAATATCAATACTTTTTTGCCTTTTGACTATTACAGGAGATTAAAGCTTTATAAGTTTAATATTCCCTTAACCTCCTAAGCGGTAACCCCGATACACACTCGGGGTAGCTAAAGAAAAAAAATCCTTACCTCGTTCCATTGGCATCCCCCAGTGTCTTGCCATCCTCTGGCGCTTGTTGATGTCGTTTGTTATAGCTAGTAATTGCAGATCCTCAAAGAGGATCTATAAATACTTAAGGTCTCAAAAGAATCTGTACACATCAATTTTGAAAGTACTCCTTTCATTCATGGAAAGGGTATGCTTTATATGCTTTTATTCTTAAAATATTGTTTTTCATAAACCATGACTGTTTGGTAAATTTTGTAAATGTATTTCTTCAGATATTTTTGAGTTGTCAAATGTGAGAACGCTTTATTACTTATTCAGATCCAGGATCTCAATGTTGTTCAAAGTAAAGAGTACAAGCCAGGGCCCATTGGTAAGGAGAGATCACTTAAAAATCGTAAAGTTAAAGAAGTTCAGCAGCAATCGGAGCCAGAATCTCAAGAGAAACAAATACCAGTCACAGTTCGAACACCAGAACCTGTTCCAACAAAGGAGAGTAAAGTTTTACCAGAAGTGACCCCTGAAATCACTAGCATGCTTTCTGTGTCTGCACCAGAATTCGGAGCCAGCACCAAGGTAACAAAACACTTGGCAGTGTAACTAATTAAAGTGTTAAGACTTTCATGCCCCTTTGTTTCCTCATTAGAGTTTTGAAAATTTCATGAGGCAAGAACAGCCTTGGCTGACCGCTTCCTAAAATGCTAGTTTTGTACTTTGTACCAGAATAAGCATGCAGTTGAATCTAAAGTTTATTTTTTGCTTATTTTGATTTCCATGCTCCCAACCCCCCAATCTCCCACAAAACAGGCAGATTATGGCTGGTGGGGAGGGTCTATACCCAACTTCCAAAGCATCACATCACCCTTTAAAGAAAAGTATGTTTAAATTTTGTGACTGATGGTACAGTATTTTTTTTTTTCTTCTGCCAATTTTAGGAGAGTGTAACAGATTACACTAGCCCATCCAATGCCCTCCCCAATACAGCACCTTCTGGAAGCTCTAAGATGGAATCTTCATTGGTGCCTAATGTAAGTCGTGTGCCTTCTGCTCTTGAGTACTCTTATCTCAAATGAAAAACTTGTCTCTTGATGATTTATAATATACATAAATATTTTTTGAGTTTTATAAACAATATTTAAAGTTTGATAATGTTTGCCACAGCTGGACAAAATGTGACTGTACCTTGTTTTCCAGGTTCCTCTTCCCCATACTCTTCCTCTGTCTAGAAGGGAAACTCTTCAGCAGAGCTCAAGCCTAACACCGGTGTCTCCTGCTACTGTGGACCTCACTTTAAAGGTAAGTATTCAATTATATTGCACTAAGCTGTAAGGTAACTTCCTTACAGTATGAAAAAAAATCTTTTTCATATTTGTAACAATAGCTTAATTATAAGTTGCCTAATAGTTAGTGTCATAATATTAGTTTTACAGTTATTCACTGTGCTGGGTCTTTACATGTCCAGTTAAAGCAGAACAGCAGCTATCTAAAATATTCCACAGGATGCAACTGGATTAGCAAATTTCCCGAAAATGTAAACTTTTTTTAATCTTTAACTTTCAATGCATGTAAATATATAACAGTTTGCTGATACTAAGTGATCCGACTTTGAAGTGTTATTCCAGACCATGGTCTAGGGGACAAGTTCAGGAAAAAGTGCACCTTCCATTTACGTAATTGTGCATGGGAGGTGTGAGCAATGTTGGTGTCTAAAGTGTTTTCACATACAGTGCCTTTTGAACACAGTGGTCTGTCTTTTCTCTTTATGTAGCTATTAGGGGAAACTAGAGGTGAATTTAAACACAAAGCCATAGCATTTGCAGGTAATGACTATATTTCATAATAGGGCATCAAAAATATAAATTTATTGTGGGGGCAAATATAATTTACCAGTTCATGGTTTAAAACTACTGCTATGGTTTGTTTGTCATGCATCAAGAATGGTGAATGGAATTTTTTTCCCCAGATGGAGTCAGCCCGAAAAGCATGGGAGAACTCCCCGAGTGTTACAGAGAAAGGGTCGCCTATCACTTCTGCTGCACCTCCCACTAGTACATCAGCAGTTGGAGCCCCCACTAATGGCAACAGTGGAGTTGGAGGAGTGTCTACAAATGGTGGCAGTTCTGGTCCTCCTCCTTCAAGCAGTGTACCCTACAATTCATTTTCCAGTTCCTCTATGCCTTCTATACCAGTAGCTTCAGTAACGCCAACAACCTCTTTGTCAGGTAGGTACTTTTTCACCCCCCCACCCTTCCCCCTTCAAGTCCTAATACTGTATTCCATTTACTCATTACAATCCTGTTTGTTTTTTTCCTTTTGTGTAGCAGCTGGGACATATACCACCTCCTCACTTAGCACAAAAACTACCACAACATCTGACCCTCCAAATATCTGTAAAGTGAAGCCACAACAAGTTCAGAGCAGCAACAGCATGCCATCTGCTAGTCACTTCTCTCAGCTGAGTTGTATGCCGTCACTTATGGCTCAACAGCAAAGTCCACAGGTGTATGTCTCTCAGTCTGCAGCTGGTATGTATAGTTCATTAAAAAGGACATTTTAATAATGTAATTGTTTTAAAAGCCAGTGACCATTATCCATGAATTTGTTGCTTGAATGTGAAAGTACATGCATTATTTTAGGACATGATCATTCCCATAGGCCTGGAAAGCAGTTCTCCAACATATTAGTCATAGGAAGTACATGTTCCTTGATTAATTAAAGCTCCTCACAGATGAGTCTCACTGAATAATATCTTCTAGATCAACAAACAACTTTTGTAGTAGAGGGGACTTGCCTGATTGGATTCCTATTGATTATTTAGTTTTGGTAGGTCCTTTATAGTATAGTCCTTTATAGTAAAATTTTGGTAAATCTAAAGTTGATTGTACAGTCACATTTAAAGGTGTATGTTAAGCTTTTTGGGATCATAGTTCTCCAAAGCCCGTTTTTGGGGACAGGCCGCCCACCTGTTGTGATTATTCCACCTGCTGTGATTATACCGCCTGGCACATTTTCAGCAGCTCTGAACGGACATCGGAGATGCTCTGTTCTCTGCTGATGAGAGCTGATTGGAGACGGGCGGAGTGAGAAGAGCACAGCTATGAGGAGATCACGGGCTGTCCCTCCACCTCTCATAGCTGTGCCAAGTCTTTTGAAAAAAAAAAAAAAAAAAAATACAAAACACATTGTGAAAACAATGTCTCCGCCCATTCGGTGTATAATGACGTCATCAGAGCAGTGTGTGTAAATGCTGCATGTCACATTCCTCAGCCTTACAGCTCTCTGTGTATAAACCTTCATATCCGCTAAACTGTATGTCATAATGACTTGTAATTTTCAAGGTGCACAGGGAACACTTAGTTATCACCCTTCGCAATTTCAGCACCCCAGCTTATTTAAGTTTCATGATATGGGGATCAGAATTATAAAATCACGTTAAAATACAACATTGGGGTTGCAGTATTAAAAGCAAGTGCACCTTGGGACTCCTAAATTAAAAATGCAAATTGGGGACCCCCAGGCCCAGTTACATAGAAAGGAGCATTGGGGAAGGGCCCATAAATTTATACTTATCTCTCACAAATCTAAAAAAATGGGGGTGTACAAAGCTGAAAATGTGGGGGGGGGGTGGAGACACTTTTCACTTTTTAGTACTATGGCAAATGCACTGCCCTGTTACACATTACTGTCCACTTTTAACACTTGAGTACCAATTTCTCTGGAATGGAGGGGTACAGGAAACTGAAAATGTATGGGGAAAATCTGTGGATCACACCCCCTAAAGTTTTATCACAATGGCATCATTAGAACATAAACTCTGCCCATCAAAACGAAATTGGGGTTTAGGTACTGGTTGTACCTGAAAGTTTGGGGGTGTTGGCCACAAGTGTCCCCCACTTGCACCTATGATTCTGTTTATCTGCACCTCTCTGTTCTAGGGAAATTTGGGTTCAAGGTAGGGAAGCAGACAGTTTGATGGGCAGAGGTTTTTATGTTCTAATGATGCCATGGTAATGAAATTTTAGGGGTTTATATATTGGTTTCTCAGTTGCACCTACATTTTCAGTTTCCTGCACCTCCCCATTCCAGATAAAATGGGGTTCAAAGAACAGAAGCAGAAAGGGCAGCATATTATTACAATTATAGTTTGGTGAAAGGTAGGTAAAATATTTAGGGGGTCCACCCCAATGCTGCTTGCTATGTGAGTCCTTAATTTGCATTTTCAATTTTGGGCTCGTAGGTGCAGTTTCTTATAAAACAGCAACCCAAATCTTCAATTTCCACAAGTTTTCAAACTCATGATCCCCATATTTTGAATTTCTTGAAATTAAAAAAAAGAAATGTTGGGGTATTATTAGCTATGAAAGTCCCCTGTGTACCCTGGCTGTCCTGCCCCAATCTGCAATCGCATACATGATGCTCTTTGTGTTACCTAAGTATAGCGCTAGGAGGTGACATCTGTAGTTAGGCTTCATTCACATTGGCAGTAAGGTTGCATTTGCTGCCTTTACCCGTCACTTTCCTCTCTCCAGGAACCACTGCTGCTTGAACAAATGCTAGGCCTGAAAAGCCCAGCACTTACCGCATGTTAACCAATCCCAGGTGCCTAGCAGTTGCCAAGAAGTAGTCACTCAGGAGAGGCATTTTTTTACTGCTAATGTGAACGAAGCCTAATTTGTTAAGCCACATTGATCACAATATTGCACTACTACAAGGGATTACATGATTAAAACCTGGAACTCTAGGGAGTTTGATTAAAATACACATCACTGGACTGTTGGGGCATAATACAAAAAAATGGAAAAATTGTACATTCTAACAAGCCAGGCATTAGAAAGTTGGAACAAAGTATATGGGGCAGGCAGAACACGGACACAATAGCAGGGGTTACTGGATACCTTAGGCATAAATAACTAGGAGCTCCAAATTTACTGTGTCTAGCCACGCCCATATTTTTTTAACCACCCAACTACAGTTTCCCCCCACCCGGCTGAAAAAAAATTTCTGGGGAAAACACTGGAGGATAGACTGCTTTACACCTAAACCCTACATACATTTTAACTCTTATCTCTTAAGTTTGTATTAAAAATATATGCAATACTTCTATTTTACTATATTGGTTAAAGGAGCTTCCCTGTGAACTTTAATGTCCAACCCATTCCTCTTGTCTATTTTGTTTTACATCCATTAGATCCTTGATTTTGTATGGGCGAAATGTTTTTTTTTAATTATCAGCCTTTTTTTGAATTGCCTCTACCAAGGCATAATAATTTTAGTTAAGGTCCTTTCATTGGTTCCTACAGAATAGAGAACTAGGTCAATGGCAGATCTAGCCTATAACTGCATGCAACCCTCTGTGTTTTAGACCAGAATTTGTCCACAACCAAAATGATAAACTCTGATAAAAGAATCTCACTACTGTAGTTAAATGCAACCTAAAAAAAAAAAAAGCAGGCAATCATGGGAACTTGGATCCAGGGTTCTTGTAGCTGTATACTCGAAACTCGAAGAAAATAAAGCAGCTGATAGAGTGTATGCAAGATTAGGATGTCCATTTTGAGAACAGTCACTTTGAATTGTACAAAATAAAGATGTTCTATGGTAAATTGGCATATATTTATGGTCAGAGTTTCCTCTAAACTTGATTTTTATTTTCCTGTGGAGAAGGTCCAGCAGCACAAATTCCTGCATTCTACATGGACACGAGTCATCTGTTCAATACACAACATGCTCGCTTGGCTCCTCCAACTTTGACACAGCAGCAAGGATTCCAACCTGGCCTGTCACAGGTGAGCATGTTACATAATTCAGGGTGACAAAATAAAAAGATTATCAAATTTGTACCAAAACAAATCTGCCAAATGAATGTCTTAAGCTGCGTACACACTGCCAATTTTTGTCGTTGGAAAGGATCTTTCACGATCCTTTCCAACGACAAGGGAGTGCACGATGCATGAACGGTGCTGTACATACAGCACCGTTCATGCTTTATGGAGAGGGGAGGGGGAGAGCGACGGAGCGGCACCCTGCTGCGCGCTCTCCCCTTCCCTTTCATTAGGATCGGCTGTCGTCCATCGTCCGTGGATCCGGCAGGTCGGTCGTCCGGACGATGGACGACACCGACTGTACACACGGCAGATTTTCGCCCGATAATTGGCCGATGCCGATTATCGGGCGATAAAAATCTGACGTGTGTACGTAGCTTTAGGTTATCTCAAAGATATTGCATTTTCCTTTTATTTTTACTTAACTGAGTGCTATTATTTCCGAACATATTTTATGGATATATACACAGCCATATCAATAAATTTGATAATTCTGTGACTACAGTTATTGATATTTCTATTTTTCATCTAGATTCCTATTCCTATATATGCTCCCCTGCAAGGACAGCATCAGGCACAGCTTGGCTTAGGGCCTGCTCCTTCTGTTTCTCAAGCTCAAGAATTGTTTACTCCTTCATTGCAACCTTACAGGTATGGCAAAAGTTTCTACTGTAATTTTATAATTCTTTGGTTTTATCCTGTGGATTGGATTTGTCTAATTGCTTTGTAATCAACCAAAGTGTGAAATTTATACCATCTGTCACTTTCTTCAATGTTTTTTTTTTTTTACTGTATTTATTGTGTCCTAAAACTTGACCACTTTTATCTTGCCTTGACCTTCCTTCAAATGTTGAAGGGAAAATGGTACATTAATTCTTGTTGGGTTTTGGTGTTTTAGAGGATGTGTGAGGAAATGTTCACTACTAGAGGTGAGCGAGAAGGCCTCTGCCAGTCTTGCGAAAATTTCCCCGAACTTCCGATGGCTCTGCAAAGTTTCGGTGAACTAATTTCGCAGATCCTTTGGAAGTTCAAGGAAATTACAGGATGATTCCCACGGCTGCGTTCATTTATGAGCACAGCGGTGGGAATCCTCCTGTCCGTGTGCGATCCCCAGGCATGAGAGATTAAATGAGGACAAGGCTCCCTATTCATCACCTCTAGTGCTCTGACTGGCTGAGGAAAGGAAAATCCTCATGACGCTTGAGCTTTGAGGTGATGAATAGGGGCACCGTGTCCTCATTTAACCTCTAGTGCCCGGGTATCCCACACTGACAGGAGTCCCGCAGTTGTGCTAGTTAATCAATGCAGCCATTGGAATCCCATGGCTGCATTCAGTGATGAGCACAGCCGCCGTACTCCTGTCAGTGTGAGTCCCGCGGCTGTGCTCATCAATGAATGCAGCCGTGGAAATCATCCTGGCTGCATTTATTCAAGAGCATAGCCGCAGGACTCCTGTGTTCTTGGATAAATGTCTATCCAAGAACACATACTACAGTTCTGGTAAGGCTGCAAGAGCAAATTGGCTGTCAGGTCCGCTCCCCTGATCGCTCTTGCAGGCCGACAGCCAAATTCACAAGGCTGTTCTTGCTTACATGTCTAGTAAGCAAGAAAGGTCCAATTCGCCGCAAGATCAAATTTACAAATCTCGCTCGCTCATCCCTACTCACGACCACACAACCGCTAAAATTCTGACCTCTTTACAGCTCTAATCTTTGTGCTTCTAGGCCAAAGCCATCATACACAGAAGATGTGTCAAAGCATGTTGGTCATCTTATTATCACCTCTTGATTTTTATACTCCCACCCAGATTTTTTTAAAGGTTTTTAACTAACCATAGTAGGTATTTGAGCTTTGTTGGGTCATGGGTTATACTGCAGTTACAAAGGGGTTGAATCGAAATGTATCTTGTTAGTCTTGCATCTGATAAATCAATTAGCTGTGTTCATGATTTCATGTTATTGTTTATTATTTGTGTATGTTTAGAATTTATGAGGTTTTCCACTCAGGATATTCACCTCTGCTTATTCATGATCTTTGTCAGTGTCACAGAAAAAAATTAGAAATTCCATATTTTTATGTTGTCACTACAACAGCAAGTTAGAGAAATTTTCCATTGGGAAATCTGTTTGGTAACAAGTTTAGCGGGGGGAATTTCCTATTTCTTTTTATAACCAGAAAGAAAGCTTTTTAATTGAAACACAGATAGTAAATGACCCAATCCCTAGTCATCCAAAAGAGTCACATTAGTATCACTTAGTAATAAGTCAATGACCTTGGATAAGTATGTAGCCAGTTGAAGCCATTTATAAGTAGTAAGTATATAGGTAGTGGCATGCTTGTGGAATGTGTTAACTTGTTTTTGTTCAAACCTGTTACAGGTCTCAACAAGCATTTCTACAGAGCAATTTGTCTCAGCCTTCTCCGGTCGTCTTGTCTGGGGCTGCCTTGCATAACTTTCCAGGAGTACAACACCAGGATCTGGCCAAAGCACAGACTAGCCTAGCTTACCAACAGACCACCAATACACAGCCCATTCCTATTTTATATGATCATCAGCTTGGCCAGTCTGGTTTGGGAGGATCACAACTGATTGATACACATATTCTACAGGTAAGGATATTAAAATACTTTGGTTGTACACAGTGTTTGCACATTTTAAACATTTGTTTGCAGTACGTTGTTTGTAAATGCATGTCTTATTCCAAATTTTCCTCTTCAGACACGCCAAGGATTAGGTCAGCCTTCAAATCTTTATTCAGGGCAACAACCAAGCCAGACGAGCTTCTACAACACTGCCCAGTCTCCTACTGCACTTCAGCAGGTGAGCAACCGAATGGGATCCATCTCAATTTGCTGTTTTCTAACTTAATAGTTAGAGGGGACTAATCTAAAATGTATAACATGCATTACCTTACCCCTTTTTCTCCTTTTTTTTTTTTTTTTCTTCCCTGCTTTTTTAAATTCATAGGTTGCACATGAGCTTATATACTCTTTGCTGCACCTAGAACAAGTTGTTCTATTAATGATGAAATGGGGCCACCCATGAATTTAAGTCTTCGTGACTGTGGTAAAAAAGGTTGCCTCCTGCTGTGCTGTGCATGCTGTGGCCCTAACAAGTTAGAATTAGTTTTCAATGCGAAGTTGCAATTTCAGTCTGCCCTGCTTGTATCTCCATTACTATCATCAAAACTTTCACTAGTAAAAGGTTGCAGTGGGAGCAGGAAAAGGTCTATTAGGATCCCAAAACATTAATACCCTGCTGCCTCATTCCAGCCACTACTGAACATTCGGTTTTGGGTGAAGTTGTACTACAAATCATATAAATTATTAAAAGGTCATATGCATTTTAAACCACTTTTCTTGCCCTTATCCATTTCTCCATTAACCGATACATGAGACTGTCCCAATGTCCAAGTCCAACTTTCTTTATAATAGAAGCTTTCAGCAATGATAGCCAGTTTTAGCATATTGTTGCTTGCTGTATTGCTAGCTTTTCAGGCTAATTATTGTGTTTATTTACCTTGGTCATTTTCAAATCTAAATTAAAAGAAATTCGAACATAATAGTAACATCTTAACAGTACACACTTTAATTTTCTATGAATTTGATTAGGCATAAATTCTAATTCTGGCAGAAGATTGCCATTGTAGAATACAATTAGTTATTTACTACTTTACAGTAAAAATTGCAATAGTTAAGCAAAGGTGCAGTGTCATGTTCTATTGGGGTACACTGTGACTTTGCGGTCAAGCTTATGATACAATAAGGCACTGCACTTAAATGCGATAACTTGTGTCCTTTTTCCCTTCACCGTACTAAATTCAGTATTTGTGCTGTTTGTTTGAACTTTGATGTATTTGTAAGCATTCACAGTCTTGGTTTTTGTACTAGTGAGATTATCTTGACCTTGTACTTCCAGATGACGGTACCATTGCAAGGATCACAACTGTCCTTGCCCAACTTTGGTTCAACTGGGGGGCAGACCCTAATTGCTTTATCCCAAACCCTGCCACCTGCACCTCAAGCTCAGCACCAGAATCTCTCTAGGACAGGCCAAGTGAGCCAGGCTTACCGAGGCCTAATCCCTTCTGGCAATCAGCATGGAATGATGGCTGCCCCTGGCAAGGTGACGACAACTGCAATTCTATTTATTTTTAAATATAAGCTAAGATCTATTCAATAGGGTTATGGTGAAATATCAAAAGCAATCCAAAAACCTCAGTTTTAAAATACTGTGAAATGGAACTGTTGTTTTTGGGACCTGATTAGTTACATAAATCTTGGTCCAAAAATCAAATTTTATAGGGAGATACGTAAATCATTCCTTATGTGCATGTGGACTAGTTTGTATCAGAAGCCTTTTATCTTTTTTTTTTTTTTTTTTTTTTTTAAAGTATTTGTTTTACTTTTAGCTACCTATTTGCCTTTGTTTGCAGTCATGGGTTCAGGATTGGGGAAGCATGGCTCATACGGAAAGAACCTCTGCAGACAAATCTTTACTAAGGTTATAGTTAGCTGTGCATATCTACCACACAAACATAAAGAAATGATTTTCAGGTTTCCAATACCATCCCAAAATAATGTTTAGTTCATAATTGTCTGTGTTTAAAGTGTATTAAATGGGATGGGTGTATGAGTGCTAAAAATATTTATACACATTATTGCCAAAAGTTTTTGGATTGCTGAGCATCGCACCTATATGCGCCTATTCCAAAACCATTGGCATTTATATGAAGTTCCCGTCTTGCAGCTATAAAATCTACCTTCTTTGGGTAAGGCTCTCTAAAGGATTTTCTAATCTCTGTGGGAATTCATCCTTCATCCAAAAGAACATATTTGAGGTCTGAAAATATAATCCTCACATTGATATAATGTAACACACACTTTGCATTCATTGTTATCAATATCCCACTAAAGTCTCATTCCGTACTATTAGTTTCAAAGAAGTAAAATTCCCTTAGGTGGAGTGACAGTGAATATTAGCTGCAGCAACTTCCATGAATACTGAAATAGTAAAGTCCTCAAGAAGGTGAAATAAACTAGCAAATTAAAGTGGCCTGCGCTTAACAAATGTTTTAATATCAAGACAAGGTGTCCATGGTCTTTCAACAGATAGGTTGTAAACTCACTTGGCATATTTGAAATATGTGTATGTTTGTCTTGAGATGATATACATGACTGCTGAAAATATTATGTTAAAATCCAGTAAAGAATGATGAAAATGGAGTTTGTGTACTTATACTTAGATTCATAAAATCACATTGTGTATATAAGTTGGAAATACCATTTTGTATATTTTCAGTTTTTTGAATAAATGTGTGCAGACTTGCTCAATCTAAATGTAAATATTGATTAAAGTAAATTTTTATAAATTTATATTTTTAAATCATCCTTTGATTTGTTTATTTTTTTGTGCATTTTTCCCCCTCTCCTCAGAATTGTGATTTCCAATTACTGAAAGCAGTCGAATAAAGATATATCTCTCCTTTTTGTAGGTATCCGATATTGACTTCAAGCCTTATGGCAGTGCTTTGGACCATGTGAAACCTGGTACACCTCCTATTGCTGGAAGAAGCACCACACCAACTTCCAGTCCTTTCCGGTACATTTCTTAACCAAAAAACTATAAAGTAGATCTGTTACTGGAAGATTATGTAAAATGTAATTTCTGTCCTGATTTGAAAAAAATGCTGCTTGCCTGGTTGGCATTTTAAACCTCTGTCTTTATTATCAGAATCACTAAATGAGCGTGCAGCTCGTGTGTTTATCCAATTGTGGCAAAACTTGTATCACAGCCGCAGGCTTTTTTAGTTTGTGTGACTGAAACTAATCAAAAGATAACCTTATGTCCAGTCAATTAGAATTAATTACAATGAGTTTGGCAATCCCTATTTATCTGAACCCTGAGCAGTCTGTGCAGATGATTGAATTTAGTCAAGTAGTAAAATCTGTGTTTGCAATTGTATATTGAATATTTGATGTAATACCATATAGACTTTATCCCCAAATAAAATGTAATGGCATATTCTCTCTTCTAGGGCAAATTCCACCAGCCCTAACAGTCAGTCGGGTAAAATGAATAGTTTGGTTTACCAGAAACATCAGTTTACATCAACGGCATCCAATGTACGGATGGGTCAACCTCCCTTTCCTACACAGTTTCCACCGCAGGTAATACACAATTGTCTGCTTATACTTCGTTGTTCCAAGCATAAACATTTGTCATGAGATACTGACCATAAATTTTCAATTCATGTCTATTAAAGTTTTCTAGAAAGGTCCAGTAGTAGTAAAGGTTTTTCTATATTTTAGGTAGCTAAACCATACAGTGAATTTTTATGGGTCTGTTTTAAGTTCCACTTAAGTGAGCTTACAGTTTAAAAGACGGATCCAGGCTAATGTATTGGTTAGACGTTGCTGGAAAGGAGGTGGGGGAGGTAAAATCAGGTTTATGTCTTTTAAAATGTAAAAATGTGGAGATATAAAATCTAAATTTGTATGCAAATACATAAGTTCACAGTTAAGCTGCAAAGAAAGTGAAGTGTAACAATGATTTTTATAGTTTATAATGGTATATTTACCTGTGCTGTGCAAAGCACAAGTCTGTCTAAAAGGAGGTAATTGCTATTGTAGGATATTGGTGCTCATCTGTGGGTGCGTCTCATGTCAATGGGCATCTCATGGCTGTTTTAAAAATGTACACCAATGTATTCCACACTCCAAGCAGGTTGTATACCATCTTCAGTGATCACACTGTGGGATTGATAAACCTTGTAGGCAGATAAAAGGGTGAAAGAGTAACTTTCGCAAAAATGTTATGAAATATATGTAACATCACTAATCTGTCATTGGGGAACAAAAAGAAAACAAAGGTTTTAGAACTGTATCCCCTATGAGTTTAATCTCACAATAAACTTTACAAAAAAAGTAATTTTTTATTTTTTTCTGGCAAAGTTGGGTCTTTGAAAAATCTGTCTTTTTGTGAAATTTTCCAGCTACATGTAAATTAGTAGAACAATATCCTGTGTGGTCACTGAACCATCTGGTCAGCACCTGGCATTTCTCTTAGATTGGATTTTATCTAGAACAAAGACATGTAAATACAGCCTGTTTTTTTCCCCTCATCAAAGCAACCAAGAAAATCAGTTTTAATTTCTTTTCTTTTTTTTTTTCTTTTTTTACACTTTTTAGGGGACTTTGAAGATTTTAGTTACTATGTATTGTTGCCATTTTTAGAAAGACAAAATAGTAGTAATAGTAGATAAAACTACTCTTTGTACCTTGCAATTATGGGGTTTCCCACAGTGTGAGAAGAGAGCTTTAAAGGGCTTTTTTATTTTGGGTCATTTCAGGACATGTAATCAGGGTTTTCCCCAGGCCCTTTTAGCTGGGCACACCACCCTGCACTTTTTAGCACCCACCCGGCTGTTTTTGAGTGGTTACTGAAGCATTTGGTCACAATACAGGTGCTGCCACCCGCCTACAATTTCTTCCCACCCGGCCTAAATGTCTGGGTTGAGCACTGTAATGTGTCCAAACTAGGGGTTTTTTTTTTTTTGTACATTATTTTATTCCTTAGTATACCAACACCTGTTAGCTAAGTCTCTTCTTTTTTTCAGATGCTATCCCAGCCTAACCTGGTGCCTCCATTAGTAAGAGGGCCTCATCCAAATTCTTTCCAACCACCTGTTCAGCGCCCACCAATGGCACTCACCAACCAGCTACCCCCACAGATGCCGACAGGTTTAATGAACCATCCACGCCTTCACCATGTGTCCCGAGCACCTCCAGTTCCACCTTCTGGGGTGCGATTTAATGCCCCATTTAAGGCAGAACAGGATCTAAAGGTCAGCATGAGTTGTGGATTTTTACCTAAAGCTGTGTAAAACTTTTCTATTCTGGAAATTCTGCATGTCACGTTATTATCCACTAGGTGGAACTATCACATTAGACAACAGGTCAGATATGTAATAGTACCCTCACAGGATTTTATGGATCATTCATGTAGTCATCATTTTAACCATAAGTCCAAGCAGAAACAATTGGAGAAAGTAACCCTTAAGATGTATGGTTCTAATAAATGAACGGTTATCATGCATGTATACAGCCAGAGCTTTTTTAATGAAAGGCCACTTTGTTATAATTAGCAATTCAAACTATTTTTACTAATTGTAACTGCTAAATGTTTTGCATTGTAAAATCTGAATGTTGTATCGGTGTATTTTGTATACATTCGCTTTTATGTTACCTTAATAAAATACCTTTTAACTCCTAAGCTGTTTTTTTAGAATTGACTGGCATGTAGCCTTTTATTGCCCGTTTTTTAATGTATATGTCTCTGACCAATAGAATTGTCCTTATTGGTAAATTTTATTCACCTAATATGGATTTCAGTCAATAGTTCAAAAATGCAAGAAATGCTATTTCATTTTCAGAGTTGCAGAATGAAATATGGTATTTTGATGCAAAGACGAATTTATAAACACCTTGGCACATCCTAATTTATGGGACACATCTTTTTCCCTTTTTCTTTTGCTTACCCTTAAGGCAAAACAGAGGGCAGAGGTTTTACAATCAACACACAGATTCTTCGAGCAACAACAGCATCAGCAGAGCAAACCTGTGATCCCCAAACCTCAGAAAACCACCCCAGGTGCCACCAAGCCTTCAGACTCTCTGTCGGAACCTTCCTTGGTCGCCCAAGAAAAGGCAGAAGAGAACCAAGCTGCGGTTGCTGCCTTGCCTCCAGCTGCAGTGCCGACCTCTACCAAACCCATCAGAACTGGACCAATTAAACCTCAGGCCATCAAAACGGAAGACACAAAGTCCTAGAGATAGCTGGCAAAGTTGCTTTCTGAGCACTGCTCTGAGGTGTATCAATATGATTTTTGTTTTGTTTTGTTTACTTAAAAGATACAGCAGCTGATCTAAAGTAGGAAGTGGTGATAGCGGAGTATAGTTAGCTATTGTGTGAACAGGGCAGAGTCTTCGGTGGTTTTACTCCATACATTTCAAGGAGTGAAATGTAGAAAATACTTTGTCCAGGAGGTTTTTTTTTCTAGTTTCTACTCAGTGTGTTGTGGTTGTTTTAGAGAGAGTGCAGCCTGTATGCTGAAAAATCACAAATTTCAATGTAAAGGGAGTGTGTACCACCCAGACAGAGAAGCTGACATGAATGGTTAGTAAGAAACGCTACCCTGTATTTAAAAAAAATGTGCTGAACCAGAGTAAGTTCAAATGCAGCATGGTATTTGTATACCCAAACACGCTTTATGGTCTTGTTTAGGGTTACACTGTTGTATTTGTCTCATCTGCTAAGGTTTCCAGTGCATAATAAAAGTCAGGCTTTAGTTTCCCCACCCGTTATTCTCCCGAATTATCTTCTAGGAGTGACTGATGAAAATCCTCAGACTGGGCTCAAGCAATCAACGTTGCAGGTTGCAAGATAAATCTAATGACACTGAGTTTTGTCTAAAACAGGCATTCTGGGTTTAAACAAAAACATAAAGCAGTCATGTGTTTAATTCATAGTAAGTGACTTAGCTGCTGATTTATTTCTCATAAACCGTGCTATGCTAAATCAATTTAAACCTTTGCCATTGTTGCTGCTGTTTTTAAAGGTTTCAACAATATCACTCTATACTGTACCCTTAAAATCTGACCTCTTTGTGACCATCTTTTTCCTTTTGACCGTAGAATCAAGTTATACAACAACTTTTTATATATATAATATATAAATAAAAAAGTGGGATAAAGCTCTGTGCTGACCATAACACAAGACTGTAACTGTACATTATAAGATATCTTGTAAATGCAGCTTTGTTGTGGTAGAAGTGTTCTTATTAAACTTAAACAGTCATTTTGTCCAAAAAAGGTGACTATTTTGTTTCTTTTGAGAAAAAAAATCACCATCTGACGCTTGCAAGCTGTGTGAAGTTATTCAAATGAAAAATTGAAAAGAAAACTATGTACTTTGGTATATTTAAATGCTGGTATGAAAAAAAAATTGCCGTATGTGGATTATTAAAGGGCATCCTTGAGTACTGTATTGACTGCAGAGGGGGGAATTAAGTGTGAATTGTCATTTGTCCAACTGCGTCTCTGCCTTGTTGCTGGATGAATCCCTTCATATAGGGCCAGCACCTAAAAGAAAAGGTGATCAAACCACAGTTAGCTGTCTTCTTGACAGTCTAGGACTTGGCATGAAGATGAATGTATACATTGCACTCACTTTCCTCTGCCCCTGCCGTCTCAGCTTAATACGTTATTGTAACTTTGCCCTTTAGTTTGTTCTCGGAAACAATTGGCATTAATTTTGTAAAATCCAAAAAGTTGCTTTAAGGTATCGATTTAGTATTTCTGTTCTAACTCCTATGTTAATTGAAAGCCACCATTTATTTTCATGTTCTTTCATAATCTGACTTGCTGTACAGGATAGAAGCAGACAGCTACGGTTTAGTTGTATTTTTTTTTTTTTGTTTTTAATATAAATATATAAATATATATTTTTCTTTTTTAGCTATGATATCATTTTCTTCCCAAATAATGGGGGTTGCATAGCTCATCCATTCCTTTTTTTTGTTTGTTTGTTTCTTTTTTTTTTTTTTTGGAATTGTACAGAATTTGCAGCCAATCTGCAGCCTGTTAAGTTGAAAGAAGAAGCAAACTTATTGTATGAAAAAAATATTTACAACATCCAATTTGATTACAGGAACTAATAAAGTATTATCTAAATAAAGATTGATGTCTGTAGTGCATTAATATTCCTATGGACAGATCTTGATGAAGTTGAAAAAAAATTCCCGAAAGGCAAAACTGACTTTGTATAACGTGCCAGGAAAATGCAGTAATGTATATATCACGTAATGCAGAATTTTCATGAACCTAAAAGTAAAAAAAATGCACCAACAACACTGCACGATTTAAAGAATACAGTCTATAAAATGCAAATCTGTTCTTTCTGAAATCTTTGTAGTTAATACACTGTTTCACATAATTTCTCAGTCTTTTACTATACTAATCGGATAAACATTCAGTCATTCTCAAGCAAATATACAAAAAGCAACCACTGGGCATTGGTCTCCTGAAGATCATGGTGGACATTTTTTTGCAAAAAAAGTTAACATTCCACTCACAATAATCCTTTATAAGAAATCATTTCAATAATGGTGCAATCATTCGCCCAGCACCACAAAATAGGAGGTTTATTGCTGTGTAATTAGCTGATCTGTTTATGGAGCCATTCAAGCGCACTCGAGCCTGTTACCAGCAACCTATCAGCATCAAGGATTGTGTTTTATCAGGTTGCCACATCAGCAGATTATGTTCTGAGGATTGTATCTGCATTAAAAGTATTAAGATTTTCCCGCAAACATCAGCAGAAAGTAAGTTCTGTAGTATGCTTTTCACAGACCAACTTACTGGGACAGAGCCCAAACACAATAACTATCATAAATGTACATATAAACACATATGTGAGCAGTTTAAACTGTAAACCTTTTAGACTTTTGCCATTTATGAATTTTCCTGCAAATAAGATGTTTATTTTATTATTAAAAAAAAAACTAAATTAACTCACATATAAAAATAAAATATTACTGTAAAAAAAGGTACCGTAGTTACACATCCACTGCCACCTAGTGGCAAAAATATATATATAAAAAAGCTACTGACAAACCACAGATAGAAGCCTAATACAAAAGTGCATACTGAAACTGCAGACTCCTTATAAATTGATTAAAGGCCAACTGCATTATATTCAGATTGAATGCTCTCCATCAACTAGAATACATGTGAAACTCTATTTTCCGTTAAAACATCCGAAGTTTGTATTCATATAAGAGGGCACCCTTGAAGTATTACTGTTACAAATGGATACTAAATCACAATACACAACACTGTACGATGTAATTAAAAACTTTGTCCTATGGGGGAGAGGCTAACCCCAGGACTCCCTGTGATAATACACAATCCCGTGTATTGACATAAAATGGGAATAATGGATTGTGTAGCCCTGGCCACATGTCAATCAATTACACATCAATTTCCTGTAGGGTGTTGTGACGCAAGACCTGAGATTTAATCTATACTAAGAGCAAGCTATGGCAGTTTAAGGGGAATTACAATTCAATAGTGATTTTTATTTTTTACAGTATAGTTTTCTGATGTTCCTACCTAAGACACTTTTTATATATATATATATATATATATCTATATATATATCTATATCTCAAGGATGGACTAATGTACACTCCTACACCAACTGCATTTAGACAGCGTGGAGATTAAAGGTTCACATAATGCTCAATGTTCTCCAGCTAATAAAATGGGATATATCCTTTGTAATACAGGGTCCAATGCACCCTGTGATAAGTTTACACTGTACAGTGAAATCAAAATAGGGTCTGTACTGTACTGTAGAGCCTTTACAAGACTGCAAGACTGAGTTCTGCTTTAACTTTCTATTTTCTTTGTACAAGGAGGTATAAAAGAAGTTTGATATAAACTAGAAAGTCTTAGATTTGGCATTGTCCAATAGACAGTGCTGTCTGCAGCCTGACAGTAGCTGTCCTTCAGCTGGGCTGTAACCATTGGGGGACACAAATAAGGTTCTGCAGAAAGGGGACGTGTTTCTTAAATTCGTATGCTTCTAAGTACATCAGGAAACACGAGCTGCTACAGATAGAATGTCCCTGTAAAGTCAAAGTAAACACTCACAAAAGGAATAAATGATTTCATAGAATACTGCGACAAAGCCTTAGGAAAGCAGGTGACTGAAGTTGCAATGTACTGTAAGATCATCAGGGATTACAGTATTTAAACTCTCCTGATTCATTCATTAGGCCTATTTGCTGATGGCTGTATAGTCCTAAAATTGCCACTGTTCAAATGGAGTTGGTAGCAGGAGCTTTTGTGATGTGGGGTTGTCCTCAACAACAAATGCCTCAAGCAGATGTTCCTTCCCTCAAGTGTGTTCAGATACAAGTGGCCCATCCCCCAGGTGCGTTCAGGTATAGATGCCCCCCCACCAGTGTGTTCAAATATAGATGGTCCCTCCCCCAAGTGGTTTCACTTACATATTGTCCCTCCCCCAGGTGGGTTCAGTAAAATATGCCAGGTGGGCTCAGGTGACCCTCTCTCCTGGTGAATAGAGTTGGTCCCCTCCCCTAAGTGGGTTGGGGTACATTTGGCTCCTCCCCAAGGTGTGTTCAAGTACAGATGGCCCTTCCCCCAGATGGGTTTGAGTACATGTGCCTATACCTCCCTGCCCACTGGGCTGTGGCAACATTTTAATCTTTGTTACTGGGCCCTGCTGTCAGAAGGTTGGTTGACCACTGACGTAAATGAAATAAGTGAATATTAGAGCAAACCTAAACTTTTTGACTTATCAGTAACAAAGAACAACATATTTAGGTTTGAATGCACATTAATCTTACTTTTGTAATAATCAATGACAGCTACGTTCTAAAGAGCTTTTTGCAGATGGAATGGATAGATGAGTTTACAGATTTTCTCTCTCCACTTTCTGTGTCCGATTTCTAGTACTGAACCATTAGTGTAAATTAATTAGCATTAGTATTAAGTAGCATTTTTTTTACTTTTGGATAACCTAGGGAAGGTTTAAACCGCTATACATGTGTATTTGTG
Organism: Pyxicephalus adspersus; assembly: GCF_032062135.1. NCBI lineage: Eukaryota > Metazoa > Chordata > Amphibia > Anura > Pyxicephalidae > Pyxicephalus > Pyxicephalus adspersus. The sequence goes on along the minus strand of NC_092865.1, from coordinate 32,410,639 downwards.
TTGTCTCTTCTTCTAGGGAGATTTCTGTTCTCTTTCCATCCGGGACACACAACAGGATGTGAGAGGATTAACACCCAAATTTAGAGTAATTCCCATATTCAACAGTTGCATCAACTGTGTCAGTAGTGTTCCATTTGGAAGATAAACCCTTACCTCCCATGGCAACGGTAAAAATGCTGGCTTTCTTATCACTTTTATATTGGTGACAAAGGTCACCAGCACAAATGAAGAGTTTGGATCTCTATGGTACACAACCACCAAAAAAGAAAAGGAATTAATATTTTGTATAGACGTATGTATTTTGATAACTATCTACAAAAAACTGTAGGCCAGAACAGGACAACCCCCTTATACTACCGGTTTGCTTTTTATCATACGCTTTATTTTTTTTTCTATATCTAGTTTTCTGTAATTAAGATTTGTTTATTTCAAAGTTGAAAAAAAAATAAAATAACAAGAGCTCAATCTCTGTATCCTATTTTCCTCTTTTTACTGATTAAAGTGGTTTGTACTTTTGAGTTGGCTGTGATTAGTCATTTATTGAAATCATTTCTTAAATTATCTTTTGTGCATTATTGTTGGCCACCAGTAGATGGCACTGTGTCCTCCTAATGCACAGACACAGTGTCATCTACTGGTGTGACCCAAGTATAAACCAAGATTTTCTAAAAGCATTTTGAGGGCAAATCTGTGTATATTCAAGTATATACAGTATTTAATTTACGATGTTGGATGCAGTTTTCAGGTTATGTATCTTTTTTGTCTATTATTCCTGTTGCTTCTGCTCTAGTGGTGGTATAGATCAGCCTTTCACAACCTTTTTAAGATGGGGGAAGTCTTGAAATAACTTAATGTCTTAGGGAACCCTTACTAAAATTCAACACAATAATAAAGTACATGTACATGTGCACTACAAGTGCAGTGGTCAGTAAGAAGAACCCCTAGCAAACTTTGGTGGAACCCCAATTCAGAAACACTTGTATAGACCAGGGGTCAGCAACCTTTTGAGTCTAAAGAGCCAAAAATTACAATTTACAAAATTTCAAAGTTTTTAAAGAGCCGCAAAAATTTTTCTTGCCAACAATAAATAGTACTCCTCAGCCTGGCTTTTTGTGAAGCTGCGGCTCTTTAATTCAGTCTGTCGGAAGCTATTCTATCCTCCAGCCTGGCTTTCCACCACACCCCTCCCCCGTGACACGGGTCCTCACTGTCTTCATTTGGTCGGAAGCTCTCGAGTGTCACGGGGGAGGGGTGTGGTGGAAAGCCAGGCTGAGAAATAGAATAGCTTCCGACAGACTGAATTAAAGAGCCGCAGCTTCACATCTAAAGAGCCGCAGGTTGACGACCCCTGGTATAGACCTTTTGACTTTCCAAACCTATAAACATTAACTTGGGATTTTTAGGTACCTTTATTCAGGACATGTTACTTTTTCATAAAAAGCTTTTTATGTTTAAACTAAGGTACCTAAAAAGTCCTAATGTTTCCAGGTTTAGAAAATCAAAAGGCATAAATGGATGAGGGGTGATATGGTATCATGTTACTACAACTCCACCTCAAACAAATAGTACAAATAAAACACCTGTATAGTGCAAGGGTTTATTTTTCTAAATACAAACCAAAATATCTAATTTGGGTTGTCTGGGTGTTCTCTTGCTGCAAAAGCAAAGTTTGGGGTCCACTTTGAGGAGCAGCAGGGTTGTCCTTCTCTCTGTACAGATTTAAACATATGAATGACAAGTGTGGTAAGCAGACCCCAGTCTGTCAGTGTGAACTTTGTTCATTTAGGCAAAATCATCTGCCAATTACATTTATCTTTCATAGGAAACTGTGAGTCTGCTCCACTTCTCAGTCTATCTCTCCTGGGCTAGGTTCACATATTGACTTGTAAGTCATAAATTGAAATCTTGACCATCAAGATCCCATTTGTAATTTGAACTGGAGTTGTCCTTGATTTGGATGCCTACCTTGATATCTGGCCTGTGACTATTTACATTATGACTATAGTAGGGACATTAGATTGTGAGCTCCTTTGAGGGACAGTTAGTGACATGACTATGGACTTTGTACAGCTCTGCGTAATATGATCGCGCTATATAAATACTGTGTATTAATAATAATAATTTACCCCTCAATTGTTTTGCCCTACCAGGTCTTAGGGAAACCTTGCTAAACATTACATCTTCAGCTAACTACAAAATCAGAAGTTGTGGATATAATACATAAAGAACCTTCAGTACACCTAGTTACTCCAATGCCCCCAAATCTAAATGACAAAATTGCAATAATAATAAACAAAGATTGAGAAATTTGTGTCCCTTCACATTCACTTTCAATGTAGAAATGGTTCATTATCTTGGTGGTCAGTGCCAAACTGATCCAAATAATTGGTGATATGTACAGAACTAACTAACTTCCCTCCATGCCAGCAGCTTTCCAAACTTCTGAAAGTGTCAGATGACTGTGTCCCACTGAATGCTGTAGTTCCATTCGCTGGAGAAGCAATGTTGTCACCCTAGATTGATTGGCCTCCGATTTTGACTACAAACAAGATCAGCATTTTTTTTTCCTGCCTCCATTTTTAAATTTAAAGCAAATAAAGATCTTTGGTAAAGTTTACATACACTTTAAAGTTGGGTAAAATAAAATAGGAAAAATGTTTTCCTATTGCTGTATTACTAGTATGCAGTATATAATTTGATTTCAAATGTAAAAACCAATGTTATTTACAGTAAAAATAAATTAGGATTCGCGTAAAATTGTGTCAACATAATTGCACAGAAAGCAAAACCAGTTCCCTGGAACATGGAGACCCCCACACCTATTTTGGCCCGCTTTGGCATCATTTTGAACCCATTTTCCTGAGCTGATTAATGACTTCTGCTCATATTTAACAGGTGCACTTTATTACATAATGCTGGGAGTTCCCAGAGGGCTGTGCTGTCTTTTCACCATGGAGTTAGGTGAGTGTTGTGTTTTGCTTTGCTGCATTTTATCTTTCACACATAATTTTGTGGGCTGCATGAAGATGTGTGAACGTTTGTGTCTTTCCTTTTTATAGTCTGTTATGTTCAGTTACTACTAATGTGCTCTGCAGATGTGAGTTAAAGGAAACCTGTTGTAGATAATTATAGAAGCTGTCTTTTCTGATCTCTTCTTGTGGTGAATGCTCATTGAATGGCAGTCATGTTGTCATTTATGCCAATAGGTCAGCAAAGCAACTAGTATTTTAGAAAGGGAGCAGCTCCTGTATTCACCAGGTTTACCTTTAAAGGAATTGATTTCCCACAGAAAATTGCAGTCCAGTTCTGCCTGATCCTGTTTGTGCACCACATCCAGTTGGAGTATTATCATTCTTGACCGGGAGCAGATTGGTATGATGATCTCCTGACTGCCCCCAGCTTCCTGAAATGATAGGAGAACTATATAGGATCCAAAACCGTTTACTTGTAACTTATTTTTTTCAAGGACATTTAAACTGAGAAGTGTATGGTGGCTGCTGTTGCAAAGACCTAGAACAAGCATGCATTTTTTACAGTGTGTTGCAATATTGCACTCTTTATTGCAATGCTCTTTATACAAAATGGGGACTCTGACATCCCCTCAAACATTCCCTGGTGGGGATCTTTTGAGGTCCATGTGCTTCAATTGTTTCAAATGTTTGAGGGAATGTCATATTTTCTAATATATTAATGGAGCCCTTTGTGTTGAGTCAATAAATGGGACTTAATACACATGTATTGCAGGGAACCCCACCATCTGTAACACAATACTGTGTTACATTATAAAAAATGCTGTGTGAACACTTTAAAGGCGTGCCATAGGCCAGGTTCACATTTATGGAGCTATGCTAGTGTGCACTGCCAATTCATAGAAACTGTCTACCTACTGCATGGCACCACATGTCAAAAAAAGCGTGCACATTTTCTAGGTCCATTGTCAAAGTGCATTGTGGTACTATTCAGAAAGAATGGCCCCACAGCTCTGCAATGTGTGTTATGTGCATTGTGGTTCCATGCACGGATGTTTATCTGTGATATACAGTTAGGTCCATAAATATTTGGACAGACAACTTTTTTCTAATTTTAGTTCTGTGAATTACCACAGTAAATTTCAAATGAAACAACTCGGATGCAGTTGAACTGCAGACTTTCAGCTTTAATTCAGATGGTTGAACAAAAAGACATAAAAATGTGCATAAAAATGTGAAGAACTAAAGCCTTTTTTAACATTATCACTTATAGTAATTGGACAATTGACTCAAAGGCTATTTCATGGTCTGGTGTGTGCAATTCCTTCGTTATGGCATTATCAGTTAAGAAGATAAAAGGCCTGAAGTTGATTTGAGAAGGGGGGTGCGCTTATATGTGGGAGTCTTTGCTGTAAACAGACAACATGCGGTCAAAGGAGCTCTCCATGAAGGTGAAACAAGCCATCCTTAAGCTCTTAGGGACGGTTTAAGATAAAGTATTTAAAGGTGTGGATCAACAATCTGTCAGGGTGGTTTGCGGCACAATGCCGCAGTGTGGAGGGATCTATGTATTTATTTGCGAGTGTGTTGTGGGGGATAATGTAGTGTTATGCGCTGCGTTGCAATTCCATGTATGTCTGAACCCTGATTGTATTGTTTTTGAATTTTGTGATTAATAAAATACTTTATTCAATCAAAAAAAAGCCATCCTTAAGCTGCAAAAACAGAAAAAACCCATCCGAGAAATTGCTACAATATTAGGAGTGGCAAAATCTACAGTTTGATACATCATGAGAAAAAAAACAAAGCACTGGTGAAGTCAGCAATGCCAAAAGACCTGGACATCCATGGAAGACAACAGTGGTGGATGATCGCAGAATCATTTCCATGATGAAGAGAAAACCCTTCACAACAGCCAACCAAGTGAACAGCACTCTCCAGGAAGTAGGCGTATCGATATCCAAGTCTACCATAAAGAGAAGACTGCATGAAAGTAAATACAGAGGGTGCTCAACAAGGTGCAAGCCATTCATAAGCCTCAAGAATAGAAAGGCTAGATTGGACTTTGCTCAAAAACATCTAAAAAAGCCAGCACAGTTCTGGAAAAACATTCATTGAACAGATGAAACCCAGATTAACCTTTACCAGAATAATGGCAAGAAAAACGTTGATTTGATTGATACAAAGCATACCACATCATCTGTAAAACATGGCGGGAGGCAGTGTGATGGCTTGGGGTGCATGGCTGCCAGTGGCACTGGGACACTAGTGCCGAGAGAATTCTGAGGTGTTCAGAGACCTACTGTCTGCTCAAACTGATTAGGAGGCGTTTCATAATACAGATGGACAATGACCCAAAACATACAGCCAAAGCAACCAAGGAGTTTATTAAAGCAGAGAAGTGGAATATTCTTAAATGGCCAAGTCAGTCACCTGATCTGAACCCAATTGAGCATGCATTTCACTTGTTGAAGACTAAACTTTGGATAGAAAGGCCCACAAACACACAGCAACTGAAAGCCGCTGCAGTAAAGGCCTGGCAGAGCTTTATAAAGGAGGAAACCCA
>NC_092865.1:32326455-32404953 GCF_032062135.1 Pyxicephalus adspersus | reverse complement strand
TGCAATCTTTTTGTTCAACCCACTGAATAAAAGCTGAAAGTCTGCAGTTCAACTGCGTCTGAGTTGTTTCATTTAAAATAATTGTGGTAATGTACAGAACCAAAATGAGAAAAAAACTTGTCTGTCCAAATATTTATGGACCTAACTATATGTGCCAAACACAGTAACTCATGAAGGAACACACATGAATAGATGTGCATTCAATCATGATGTCAAAATTCTGAATGGGCCCTAAAGTGTGAATGAGGGTCTAACTAAATTACCTAACTGTTCTGCAATGCTATGATCTAACTTCATGTCCTGGAACAAGGCTCTGAATAAACCGGGTGCATTTACAGATATTTACAGTACAGGATTGGATGTTTTTTTTATTAGTATTTGTTCTGCTACACTATATACTATGGCAGTGTGAACTTAAAATCAGAATTGCATTGGCCAAAACTACATTCTAAATTGGCAGCATGTTTGTGAAGAGGGTGCAATAGACATTCTGGTCACATGAGATTTTCATACCAGGGATATTGGTAATTATAGAGCAAGTATTCCTTATTGAGGTGATGATAGCTGTCCTATCCTGCAGGAATGATATCACTGGTAGTATTTTGGTTTAAGATGGCAGGGAATTCTGCAACAGTCATTTAGAGGTGGCACAGTCCCACTTTTAAATGTATCCAAATATTGGATTTTAATTTAAATCGCAGATCACTACCAAAAATGCTGTTTATTATATTTTATTAATCAGTACTGTATTTGTTTTATTCCCATTTTATATTGTAAACTCCATTGGGGATCTGCATTCCCTTATGTACAGAGCTGCTTAATATGTCGGTGTTTCCAAATAAAGATTAATAACCTTTGATGGTGGTATGAATACATTTACGACCCTGCTTTACTTTTTTTAAAGTAAATATAATCTCTAAAATTCAATGTACATTTTTAATGTGTAAAGTGAAACTAAAATTCCATAATAATTTAATCAGATAATCAGGCAGCTCTTATTACAGAAAGCGATAAGTGATATTCCTTCTGCAATTAATATCTACATATTTACCTGCCTGATGACTTATCTTCCTATATTAAAAAAAAATAAAAAAATATGCCAAGATAAGCTGGGTATTCTGGCATTCCCTGAGGCGCCTGGCACTGAATAAACATCAGCGTACATTCGCACAAGAGTTATATCTTCCAAGATACAAAATTTGTAACAAGAAAGGTGGCAATAGAGATTTACAGCTACTTGATGTCCCTTAGTGGGAATTTATTTTCCAGGTGCTACAACCTCAACTCAAAAAGCTTTTACTGTGCACATCAAGGGGTGGCTACCTTAGAAAAAAAACTTAGGAGGAACTGGGAGACCAATAATATATCTAAATAATATCTATTTTTACCAACTTTTTCTTTACACCTGTGAATTTTTGCAGCAAGAGGGGAACCACATACCTCTGTTTACACATAGTCATGGACTTTGAAATTTGAATGTTGAAATGTTGAATTTCCACATAATTTTCCTGTTTTATTTTAGTTTTTTCAATGTCAGAGGAGCAACGTGAAAAATTGGAAATGAATATTAATCTCATAAATAAAGTAAGTATTCACTTTTGTGGACACTTATATGTGTGAACAGCGTGGCACAAGTGGGTCTGAATTTACCAAAATAGCCAGTGCCTAGGGTAGCAAGGTTTGGGGACACAGTACAAGGGAACAAATTGTAAAAACTTGATGAGTCTTGAGCTACATAATTTCTAAATGTACCTTGGTGCTTGTTGGGTGGGGGAAGTTTTTATCTTGTCCTGTACTGCATTCTGATAGAAAAAAAAATGTATAGGGTCCATTTCCTGCTAAATATTTTTGTATTGTTCTTTTAAGCAAACAAAAACTGCCAATACTGACCTCTCCAGAAAATGCTAATAGACAAAATAAATTGCTGATATAGTGGCTTTATCACCATACTGACCAATATCTGGTATGCAGTCCAAGAATTCTGACTTTGGTTGCTGCATACTAGTCCAGAGAAGTCATTCTGAAACCAGAGATGGGCAACTAGGGTTTTCGATTAAAAGTAAGCTCCCCACAGAGCTACAGATTTTCTAAGAAGTACAGCAGAAGCTGTTTGCTTTCCAACATCACTCACTCATAGTGACTGAAACTCTGCCTTTCAGCATTTCTCAACCTTTTTAACATGTTGGAACCCTTGAAATAGCTTTCAGGTCTTCAGGGAACCCTTTCTAAAACTATTATAGCCACAGCTCACAATTTGTTAGCATGGTGGTCAGTGGGAAGAATGCCTCTTACTTTTCTCATAATCTGTTGAGTTTAATCATTTGCACTGCAGCTTGCAGAAGAATGCAAAGACCTCCAGCATTGGGATGATTCTCATTCTTTACCCTGTGATCTTCCTGTTAAATAGTAGGCAGCAAAGCTACAACGGTAAATCATGGAATTTCAGCTCTTACTGTGCCGTTTGACAAAGTTTTGTGTAGGTGTCTTGCTGCCCGTTACTCAGCCTAATATATATGTATTGGGGAAAAAACATGTAACACATAAAATGAATGACCTAAAGTATAGAGTTTAAGAAAAATGTAGAATTGTTAAAAATATCATCTAATTATTATTATTTTTTTTTTTTTTACTTGATAGGAATACATTGGGGATGTGCCATTTAAAGACATTACAAACCTAGCAATTAAACTGGAGAAACTGAAAAGTGAGAGACCTTCATTTTATATATTTATTTACAAACTTAGAAAAAAATTAAATGCCACGCTCGCAAAGTCAATATTGTTTGAAAGTAACATATCCAACTAATTAGTCAATATCATGCATGCAAATGACCAAGCGATTATAGATGTCTGTAAACATATCAAGTCTTTCACCTTTCAACTATCTATAAATGGGACTTAATGAAGTGAATGACTTGCCATCAAGGATATAAACTCACTTATTTTAAAACCTGTAAATGTTTTGTAAAAGTCAAGAACCTCAGTCTTTCTTTACATGCCTATAATTTTGAGGTCAATTGAATTCCTTCTTCTGTAGCAGTGATGAAGACTTCCAGGAGCAGGGGTGGAATTTACATTGGGTAGAGTCATCTGTATCATAATAGGAACTTTAATACAAAGTATATATGTAATTAGTAGGAAACTAGTAGGATTAATAATTTTTTAGTTTTCATATAATTAAATTATATAAAGCTGATAAACCTTATATAGCTGATAAATTATTAATTGTTTTAGAACTTAACTACAATGCTGTAATAGGTTTTACCAGGAAAATTATTTTTATGTATAATTTTTTCTAATTTAAAGGACTTTTCATGAAGTATGACTACAGCAGTGGCGGAGAAATTGGTATGTGTAAAATGTAATAGGTGGTATTGGCCCCAGGGGGAGTTTTACATTTAATAAGTATGTTTGAAATGTTGACCATCTGTTTGATGTTTAAATATAACACAAGCCATGCTGTACTTTGTGTTGGATAGACTTGGGAGGAGTAAACACATTTTTTTCCTAATAAACTGTGTTCTCATGGGGAAAAAAATCCTTTTTCCAAGCTTCTGTCCCTCGGGGGGAATATAAGTATATTAAAACGTAGTAAACGAGTACTGTGCTAGCTGTTAATTAATGAAGATTTGGATTTAAATGCCCTTTATTGCTAAACCTAAGTTTATATGGAAGACTTTGATAAACTTGCAGAAGGTTTTGAAGTCCTCTTGAAAGTTTGCATTTTGAATAAAGACAGAAAAAGAAATCCAAATCATCCTAAAACATGCATCTTAATGACGTATAATGCAATAAATAGTATTGATAAAATGTATAGATATTTACTATAAACAGAAATGGTACTTGTTTTGTGTGTTGGTGTTCTCTGGCCTTCACCTATTACAGGACAGTGACATGAAGGTCAGCTGCAGCAACTAGTAATAGCTGTGGGTGCCGCAGCTGGAAATGTACTTGCACTGTTCTACAAGTATAGTTTAGTATAGTGATATTTAAAAGAAAAAGAAATTCCATTCAAAGACTGTTTTTTATTTTTAAATTGCAGTGTTAACAGTAATGAAGTGAGGAGTTGTTTTGTGTTGTAGATTATACTGCCTTTCATGCCCTGGCGCGGGAACTTCGTGTTTTTACTACTCTGGCAGAGCTGAAGAAAAGAGTACAGGAAATAACTGGCAGTACTAGAAACATCCTTTCCTATGAAGACTGTGCCATGGCCATGCTGGGTCGACGCTCAACTATGTGTCAGAGGTAACTTTTGATGTTTAATTTATTTTTTTCTTCCAAAGCAGGTGAAGTCTTTTTGATCATAGTGACAATTGGATTTTTAGGTGTCCTCCCAACATTACTCCATAAAAAGTTGCACTAAAGCCATATAAGGGAAACAAACTGTTGCTCTAAAAAGTATCTATTAACTGCTTTCATTTATTACCAAAAATATTTATTAAAAGTTCTTATGAGAATCAACTGTACTTCTCTAGTGATGGAGACTTGTCGGTGAAAGCTGCTCCCTGTGCACCATTTTTGTTACCGCAGTAAGCACTACTGGAACTACCTTCCCATAATGTAATGATGAATAGAAGTGATGCTGCCTGTCTTATGACCAATCTAATGCCTGCCTGCTTCAGAAAGCAGAAGGGGTAGAGCCAGGACAGCATATACAGATTTGGTTGAATAATCCTTGCAGTCCACCAGAATGGAAATGAAATACATGGTGCTGCTTCCAAAACATGTCATGTGGAAGATAGTGCAGAGAAATGGGACTGATGAGCACGAGGGAGGACAAATGTGTAAAAAGAAAGGTGGGGCTGAAGTGATCACATTCCATTTTAAGTGGACCTATACCGAGAGAATATTAAAAATGGCAGTGCTAGCCTCCTTTTAATAAATGATGAATTCATGGATGTAGAAATAATCTTTTGGCTTGGCATACCTGAAATAGGTGTACAGCTGACCATGACACAACAGACTGCACACCTGAGCTGCCTAATCATTCTGAGATTCAGACCGAATTTTAGAAGAGGGTCAGAACACCAACCAGCAATATTGTGTCCAAAATAGCACTTTATGTAATTTCTGTTTATAGGTAATCTTTAGGATCATTTTACCCCTTCCCTCTCCCCCCTCCCAGACTGGAGGTTAATAGTACTTCAAAATCTGCCCTGAGCTTTGAATATGTTGGCAATGTGCGGTATCCATGGTCTTATACAAGCTGAAGTCTATGTAAATGGCCTCATTGAAAAGTTAGAATCTGGTTATTGCAGGTAATAAAGGCACAGAGCCCGTCTAATTTTCAGTTTGGAGGTTATCAGCATTATTTTGCATTTTATTTTTCTTTATTCTTTAGCCTTCATATGTCTGACTTACCCCTTTTGTTCTTTGAGTCCTGGAGGCTTACCATCTTGTGAGAGTTGATTAGGACAAGTTGCATGCAAATAGACAGAACTGTCCACTCCTTCAGACTGACATCCACTCACCAAAGAACCTTGATATTTGTATTAGTCTTACAAAAAGCCAGCCAACTGCTTGCATCAATGTTGAAGTCATGAGAGGAGTTCTGAGGCAGGGTATATCCATAAATTCTTAAAACGTCTAACTTTCTGAATTATTTGTAGTTGCACCCCTGTACTTCAAATGTGATTATGTATGTTCAAGCTGAAAATGTAGTTGTTCAAATCCATTTACAGAGCGGTCACTATGTGTTTCTTCCTAAAGGAAAATGAGAAACCATGGGGAAGATGGTGACTTTGACAAAAAAGCTTGCTGGTTGGACTGTACCCATGCTTCTTATTTTGGATATTTGGAATTTTCTATTCCCTCTCCTCTTAATTCTCCAATTACACCACTTCCTCCGCCTCCGCCACCATCACCTGCTGATATGTTTCCCGGGGAAAAGGTTGAGAGCTACCCAGCAGCATGACAGTTGTAACTCTGAGATTATAAATTTACATTTGTATAGTAAGTAAGTATTATATATTTAAACAATGTACTGAATTTTCAAAAGTGTAATAAAATGTTTATGGAAAATAGTATATTTTTTAATGGTTTATATTTTTGATTAACTAGTAGCAATAAAACTAATAAAATAATATAAATGTGGCACCTTGCTTGCTGAGTTATTACATTTTCTGCAGACCACCAGAATTAGACTAGCAGGCCAAAACAAGTCAGCAAACCTGTGGGAGCAGTGTTTTGATCTTCAGTTGTTTAGGTCTATGTTATATGCCCAAAAAGGAGGTCAACGGACTACCTGAATATACTAAATGATTTTTTTTTTCTCTCCATGGATTTTTTTTTTTCCTTGGGTGGCACAGGCATATACCAAGATAACAATACCAGGATATATTGGGCTGGAATTGTGATTTAGGGGATGTTTGGCATCATTTTAACAGATGGATCTGCCACTACTGATCTTAACTGAAAATCTTTGGGATGTGCAGGAGAAGACCTAGCACAGAGGTCCAACCCTCACATCACCAATACACAATCCTGATGAAAAATAATGCAACTGTGAATGGAAATACATTTTGTGACATTGCATTAGCTTGCCAAAATAATACCATGAGAAATGGGTGCAGTAATCAAAGCTAAAAGTGAAATATTACAGTGTGTCTTTTTTTGTTGGGGCCAGGCAGTGTGGATTAAGGGAAACAAATATAGATTGTATCCATTTTATTTATTTTATTCTTGTTAAACACTAACACAATTGCACAGCACATGCATTGGTGCAATAGGTTGTCATTCTTTGATAATCTCCTGGTTTGGCTGTATCCATGCTATTAAAATGACATTCCTCCCCAAATTGTTTTTTGGCCATCATAGCTCACATCTTCCATATTGAGCAAAATTAATTTTCAGATTTATATGGGGATCCACTAGGCCAAGGAAGGTGGTTTGTATAGGCACAGTATATTCTTTCTATGCAAAAATGTACATTGTCGTTCACATTGGCCTCAACGCATATTAGCAAAGAACATCTCTGCTGGATAGACTATTACATCATGTAGTTCTCTGACGTACTAAGACAAACTTCTTTTGCCATACTTATGCATAGGCATAGTAAGGCAAACTTTGCTTCTCTATATCATTCCATGCTTTTTTAAGAACCCTTTGCCATTTTTACAGCATGGTCCTCCAACACAGTATGGAATGTTCAGAAAGGAAATATGGCTGGTTAATTTACCACTGGAAACAACTACAGGGTTCTGTGTCAGTATATTCTTCAGGTATCAGTACCTAGAATAGCAAAATACACCTCTCAACATGTTTTGGTTATTTATTTATTACTATTAGTTGAACGTTCTTTTGTTTCCAACCTATGTAACTTCCCCAGGCTTCTTGATTTAAATTTAGTGGGGCTGATCCATATTACAAAAGAGAAGTATTGGGATATATACCTTCATTTTCACTTTCTTTACTGCGATTTAACCAGAAACCTATTGAATGACCTTTTAAAAAGCCTGTTCTTAACTTAAACTATAGTAATGCTTCTTACACCAAGCAGGGAAACTGTTATGAGAGGACCAAAGGAAGGCTAATGGAACTTTAATATTACTGCTAGACTAAACAAAACATGTAAATTTGCTCACCATGGATTGAGTATCTGTTATGGTTTTCATCCTTTATGCAATACTGTATTTACCAAACAAAAAATATCTATATTTATAATTATTCTTTAAACCTGATAATAAGAAAGTTATATTATACAAAAGCAATTCACTTTTGGAAGCAAACCTATACTAGGGATTATTTGAGATCCCGATAACCTTAGATGTGGTCACACACTTGATGGGCCTGCCTATGCAAAACCTTTCCAAACTTGGCAAAAAGTTGGCCTGACAACGGCTAAATGCTTTATATCGAGATATTGGAAATCGACCTCACCCCCAGGACTCTGATCTGTATGCTCAAATTAAGGATGTCCAGTTAACGGAACACCTCACGGCCCGGTTACATAATCCCATTGATACATTTAAAAAAATCTGGGTTCCATGGGACATTTACTTACTATCCCCCACTAGCATATTTCATCAATGTACCAGTCCCTCTCCCTAGAGAGGTCCCACTAATTAACGGAGATATTATATGGCCTACTTGCTCTGCTACACCTAGGTTACTGCTTCCCATTCCACCCTATCTATTCCGCTCTTTATTGCTTCATGTTCCTTTGTTAGTTTGTTTATTGATGACTAGGAATTGAAAGCTTACTTGTATATTACTCAATGACTTCACTTGTAAAGGTGTGATAATGATAACAACAGCTTTGACAACATTTACTTTGACAATGTTTGTGCCATATGCCCTGTTTTATGTGTTCTTGTTCTTTATTTATTGTAATAATACTGTTATGTTTTCTATCTATAGTCCTTGTGAATTGTTTCTGGACAGATTAACAGTTATTTTCTCTACTGAGAGTGAACTAGGTAAATCAATGCAGCCACTTAATCTAAGGACTGATAAACTGCGATATATTACAATTTTGTTCTTGCTTTCAGCTTAAATAAATATGTGAATCTTAAGCTACGTACACACGTCAGATTTTTATCGCCCGTTTCCAACGACAAAAATTGGCAGTGTGTACGCAGCTTTAGACTGTCGTTAATGGCTAAGGCACAGGTAAAAGCCAAGCAGTAAAGCGACAATGGAAACTACTTTGATGCCAAAATATTAGATCATAAATGGTCATTCAGAGGACATAAATTATAGTTACTGAAGGTATTAGAAAAAAATCTGTATAATCTTCTATATTGCAGCCAGTTACAGTCTTTGGTAATGGAAAAATAAACTCATGCTATTTAAACAATATGTAATGTTAGTCCTCCTAATATAAGAATTATTCGATGTCCAACATCCTATTCGTATACACTGACCCATTCATAAGGTATTGTGCATAATTAGTTTTCTTTTAATTAGGTGCATAAACAGATTACTAAAGGTGAACTTGACTCAAAAAATGATTTTGCCAATAAAGAAGTTAGGGGCCAAAATTATTCTTTGCAGGAATTTAACTGCCGAGCCAGGCCAGGACACTATCTGCATGGAATTTACAGTTTCTCCCCATGTTTCTCTGGGTACTCCAACTTCCTCCTACATTCCAAAAACATGCAGTTAGGTGAATTGGCTTCCCCCCAAAATTGGCTATAGACTATGACAAACTAATAACAATACTGATTGATCTCTTGTATATTGAGCTTTGATGTAAACAATACAAATATCAGTTTGCAGCTTTGAAAATTGTGCAGCTAACACCAGGTGATGTAATTGAGCTGCCACTGATTAACTACTTCTTTTAGAGATAAGTAGCCAGCAGTTTAACAAGCAAGACTGAGCTCTTAAAATTGTCCTAATAGTTTATGGCTTAGGCCAACCTTTCTCAACCTTTTTTTTACCGCTGAGGAACCAATGAAATATTTTTCAGGTCTTGAGGAACCCCTACTAAAACCAATTGTTTGGGGTGGTCAAAGGGGCAACAAGTTTCTTAAACTGGTGGCCAGTGGAAAGAATGCCTCTCTACAGTTGAGGCTGCAATCACCCCTCTAAAGACATTTAAAAACATCAGGCAGCTAGCTCTACCATGTGGTGTTGATAGCAAAACTATGCAGACATTATCAAATAGGAAGTTACAGTTCAAGGAACATATGTTGGATTCCTGTTGCTGGTAACAATCTTTTTTTCTGTTGTATGGAGAGAGGAGCACCCACTGTGCTCTCCTCCTTAGGAAAAAACATTGGTAATCTCTACTTGGTTGTTTGTCGATCCGCCAGGACAGATTGGTGAACAACATTGAAGGACAGTTCTACGCTAGATTTTCATCTGTGTATGTAGCCTAAAGCTGCGTACACACCTGCAATTTTTCTCGTTGGAAAGGATCTTTCACGATCCTTTCCAACGAGAAAAGACTGCACGATGCATGAACGATGCTGTACATACAGCACCGTTCATGCTCTATGGAGAGGGGAGGGGGAGAGCGAGGGAGCGGCACCCTGCTGCGCGCTCTCCCCTTCCCTTTCATTAGGATCGGTCGTCGTCCATCGTCCATGGATCCGCCAGGACGGTCGTCGGACGATGGACGACGACCGACTGTACACACGGCAGATTTTCGCCCGATAATTGGCCGATACCGATTATCGGGCGAGAAAAATTTGCCGTGTGTACGCAGCTTTACTCAGGTCAGGGGGACCCCCTACCATCTCCCAGCACAATTATGGCAGGTTAAGGTCAGCTTATTGGGGTATTAAGGAAAAGTTTGAATGCAGGAAACCAAAATACAATACTAGGAGTTAGTCCTTTGTACACCACTTTACTTTTTTTGGGGCGTAGATTTCATAGTGAAGGATCTTGTTTAATTTTTTTTTAAATATATACCTAGATTTGAGCCCTAATTGGCTTTAAAGAGAATTAGACTTGAACTTGCAAAACATAGAAAATGCAACTAAAGATGTTTTATCAAGGGCACAAAAAATAAATGAATACAGATTTCTTAGGAACATTCAAAAAATATATTTCTTTATTATTTTTAAAATACACAAATTATTTATTAGCAACAAATACAATGATAAATGTTTGAATAAAGCTTCTATAATAGAGAAGTGTCAACAAGAAAAAAGTAATGAGGGCAGAAAACATCATGGACTTGTTGCAGCTGTGCTTTTACATAATGAAAAGTCACTTGTGATCATGGCCCATGCACATGCGTGTGCTACAATTTTACACATAAGCAAAACGTACTATGCACATGTTTTCTTTCATTTTGAATGGCATCCCTATGCACTAAAGAAACAGACCTCCAATGCATCTGTATCACAGTGACTGCAATGCTCGGCAACACACTACCAGGTTTTGTGTCCAAGGGGAAAAAAATTGCACAAGGCGTCATGTGATCTGTTTTTGTTCGTCAACAGCCCATTCAAATGAACGTGCTGCATTAACAAAATGTTCACAAAAAGATCAGCAACAGATTACAGCAATGAGGATTTTTAAAAAGATGTGTAAAAATAAATTGATAAAACTGCACTAATTATAGTGGAATGTGCAATATGTTTTTGTCTATGGTCAGTGACATGAGCTGATCATTTCTTTATTGAAAATGGGGTAAAGGATAGTTTATTCTTACTACTATGCATTTATTAAAGAAAAACATGGGGGCTGTCATTGCTAAACAACTGATATTTAAACTCCATGAAGTCACCAATGGCAGTTTCCATGTTTTCCTTTAAAAGGTTTCCTTTTAGGTCCATGCACTTTTTGAGTAGGTAATTTGCAGGAAGGTATTACATTGTGTTTCTTCTTGTCGGGAGAAAACAACCCCTTGGACCAGTGTGCAAAGACCTTAATTTATTTATTTCTCTGTAAAATAAACTCATGTCAGGCAATTAAATTTTAGGTATAATGTCTAAAAAATGGTGAGCTGCTATATATGCTAAAAAATTCCATAGATTACATTTTTTAACAAAATCAAAACAATGGAAAACACAATTTACATTCTGGAAGTATACAACATTGGCAGTGCATTTTGTGTACATTTGTCCATATTGTGTATATTCTTTTGCAGTTCATCTATTTGATCCAAGTATCCAAAATATAATCCAAATATATCCAACATATCCAAAATATATTTAACAGCAGCCTTTATATGAACAAGGGAAAGTGCACTGAATTTAAATATGATAGTAGGTAAAAATCTCTCAATAGAAAATGGGGTTTGAACACAAAGCTTTATGTTTCTTCATTCTAAATGCACCAGTACACCCTTCTACCACTTAAACAAACGAATATGGTGTCAGATATATGAGAACAGTCACCCATTATACATTCCCAGGGGTGGTCTTTTAGTGGCCATGATAACAGAATACATTTCTGAATGAAGAAATTCTCCTTCATTTACTACAGCAGATTATGATAGTGACTGAATTATTTATCTACAGATATATATGCTCTAACAGCGACTTCTAGAAAGAAAGGGTTGACCTATTTTTGACACATACCGGTACTATAAAAATGGTATTTTTCTTACGTGCATCTGTATAATGAGGTGTATAAAACCTGGAATTCTTCATTTTGCTTGCCATGTATACCTATATCTATGTACACAAACTTCAGCATTGACGTTAAATCGACAGATACAAAATGTGCTGGAAGTGGTTAGACAGAGCACAACTTAATATGAACATATTAAATACCTATAACCAATAGTCATAAATGTGCATGTTTAGTATTTAGCTATAGTTTTTATGTTTATAATGTTTCATTATTATTTGTAAGTGCCTCTTTTTGAACAACTTCAAAGAAGTATATAGTATATGTAATAACAGCACGTGACTTTGTATTATTTATTTATCATTTTTAAGCTTTTCATTGGCTCTTTTTTTGTTTTTTGGATCGGAAAGATCTTGAAACAAGTTAGCCATATGTATGCCCTACATGGTTACATACTACCAGGAGTTCTGAATGCCACAAAACTTTGCAAAGCATCTTTTGTCTCCTCCTCATCCCTGCAAGTATATGTTATCTCTGCATAAGGGAACATTGTTTCCATGGGCTAAAGCATGGATAATATGAGTAATCAGTGCATGAGAGGTAGTTCCTCTTGTTCTTGGTTTTCTAAGTTTGGCAAAGCTTACCCCTCCGTTTTAGTGTACCCCATGCCTATAGGCAGTCATCCCACCCTGTCCACACTTGCTTTTTTTTTTCTTTATCATTTACTCACATCTTGGACAACCCTACGTCATAGGTGACCATATTGTAATTGTCCCAGCCATAAATTTTCTTTTCACTGGGGTTGTAATCCACCATACTGCCATAACCATACTGATTTTTAAATGGGATACCAATTTGCTTTTGAATACCAGTATGAGTGTCATAAGCAAAATTCAGTGTTGTGGTGGAGGAAGAATAGCTTCCAACTGTGTAAAGGGTACCACAGGCCATGAAGGCATTGGCAACTGAATGCTTGCGAATTGTGGTTTCCCAACTTTGCTTCACATCTAATGTTTTAGGATCTAATTGTGATATAACTATAGATCCTTTAGCCATATCAGAGCTATAGATAACCCACAATCCTATCTCATCTACAGCCAGATCAATATCTGTATAGCCTCCCCAGGAGTAAGGGTGCTGTCCATGATATCCAGCATTTGGAAGCTCCTTTTGGATTGCAATGGTCTCCGTCTTGAAATCATACTTAACTATTATTCTAGACTTTCGTCGTATATAATAGAGGGAACCCATATAGACTACAGCACCATTGCTTTCCATGGAGCGAGGAACAACATATACCTTGGTTGGGTAACCTTTTGTTAACTGGTCAAGGTTCTCATACTCAAAAACCTGACGTATATCTGCTCCCACTGTATTAATCCTCCAGATGGTGTCCTGATTGAATGGAGGAACTGGTTCTGGGTCTCTCATCCAGACGCCATATTTTCCAGCAATGTTGTCAGCCTTTCGGTAAGTAGTGGGTTCTCCAACTAAGGTAATTTCACCACAACTTCCTAGAAGTTGCACATATAGACACAATAAGAAATCGGTCAGGATATATTGTAAACAATAGTATTGGTGGAAAAAAAAAACTGAATTATCTAATATCTACATAACTGAATAAAAAAGGCTTAAATAAATAAAGTTATTATGCGTAGCTATATTATAGTGTATATTCTTACCACCCATTTTGGTATTCTCCAAACTCTTTGCAGTTGATTGGTTTTCTGGGATCATTCTTGAAGCTGGAAGTGCTGTAAGCTCTGATTTCAGCTCCTGGTAGCCCCCACCATCTGCTCCCCATCGAGACACTACAAAGTAAAAGACCTTTACATGTAACCAAGGTTAGTGCTTACCACCAATACTAATCACTTACTATTTTGTAAGTAATTTATTCCATATGAACTAGTTAAGTTACTAAAGATGTTTGGGCTGTTCCCTTCACTTGATTGATCACTCTTCATGGTCACTTAACTTAGTAAATAAGGTGAACCACTACTGATTTCAACCATCCAATCACGTGCAAGCAAAAATACATTTTTTCACATTTACTTGCACCTAATTGGGTAGGCTTTGGCCAGTGAACTTTTACTGTATTCATCTTTGCAGAATGATTTACTGTTAAGAACTAAATGTATCCAGTATATCAACCTCATATGCTCAAGACTCATTTACTAAGTAGACTCATTCCAAAAATGTCTCCTAGTAATTACTATAGTTGCACCTATTGAGGTGAATTATAAACATACATGACCTGTTTAAGATAGCTGGTGACTAAATCTAGGTCTAGGGTGCAATGGAAATTTGGATGGATATTAGCCAATATGAATGAAGTCTAGACCTAGATCTAGTCCTCAAATTACTGAAAGGTGTGTGTGCCTTTTTCCCAAATCTCATCTCAAGAAGTAACTTACGGTCCGCTCTATCCCTTGCTGCTCCTGCAGATGTTCTTCCTCCACTAGCATGATTTTCAGCAGGTGATGGCCCTGTGATAATCAGAACATAACCAAACAGATTTTACTTTTATGTCAGGACAAAACCCCTTCAATAGTTTCTAATAGCTAAATTGTGCAGACCAATAAATATTACTTAACTACATGTACTGTTGTCACATCATTGGCCCTCTTTGTGATATATGTTTTTGTGTATATCAAGATTTTTAACTCTGATTTGACCAGGCCAGTTATCATACTTTGGCTCTTTTGAAACCACCATCCCTGAATTCAATGTTCAATTATTCCAAACATGTCCCTAATGTGTGCAAAAGGTAGATAAGGAGGTAAGCTCTACTATAGTGCTTATTATTCAAAGCTAACAGTCCAACCTGGATACCTTCATAACTCAATATTATGATATATGGATACCTAATTTAAGATTATGAAAAATCTAGTGTTATGGCTTACTGAAGTTTATGTAACACCAGAATGGAACACAGACTGCTTACACTCATTAAAAAGTCAATTACTTTATATTGGGGACATTATTTCATTAAACTACATTCTAGTTAGGGTATTGTTTCCATACGGTTCCACTTATAGGAATGTGGTCTAACAACAAGCTAAATGAGCCTTGTGTGAACTTATGTTGCCCTTTTAATCTGTAGAATTTGTATATTCATTATCAGGCCATAAATACTTTGCTGACACCAGATCCTGGGGTCCCCTTAGGTATGTCCTGTCTCATGTTACTAGTCTTTGCAACTTAATGAACTGTGTTGTCACTTAAATAGGACTAGGAAGCAGGTCATGATCTTCCAGCCATAACTTTGTGGTCAAGCTGGAAAGAAAATAGGACATCACAAGGGAAGAGTTGGCTAGGCAGGTTTTAGCAGGCTACTGTCACAGAGATCACTCTAGGACTTTCATTCTTCCTTTTTTCTTGGAAACAAAATCTGGTGTTTTTGTTAGGATTTAATTTCTGCAGTGAAGTTATTCATAAAGCAGTCTAAATCCGTAGTAAATTTTAGTTTGGATTTCAATCTTATCAATATAATCAATAAGTTGTTTGTATTCTGCAAGTTTTATTGCAAAACATATGTATTGTTTATTCACTGATATGTATTTATTCACATTTGAGTTGATTTTATAACTATTTCTGTTTAGTAAAAGTGTTGTTGTTGGTTACAAATGTAAACCAAAACCCTGTGCTTTATGGTCTCTATTTGATGTACGGTGCTGTGTAGTATGCTGGAACTTTATAAATCCTGTTTATTATTATTAATAATAATAATAATAATAATAATAATGGGGGTGTCATGAAAATGTGTCCAAATCTCCAGTATAAGACGTGTTAATATGTTTGTATATACATTCAGTTCTTTCAGAAAGATACAAAATACAACTGAAATCTGGTAAAGGGATTCTGTCATTAGAAATTAATAGAGATTACTATTGTAGAACTATGCAAAAAGAATGTCAGTTCCCTGGCTGGTTTTCTGATGCTTTGACTTCAAGCTAAGTAATTCTGAAACTTTTCTAGAACTCTTTTACTGCATGCTTGTGACTAAGACACAAACACATCCAGGCATCTAGAACAGTGTTTCTTAACCAGAGTACCCCCATTTATTTCTAGGGGTTCCTTGAGCAATGATCAACTTGTGCCCCTCGGGTCAATTTAACTCACACCAATCTATGGCTATCTGTAAGGGTGACATCCTTTCAAATTGCCAGCAATAGAAGATGTATTCTTCCCACTGACCACCATACATACACTGTGAGCTGTGGATATAGTAAATGTAGTAGAGATTACCTTTGGACCTAAAAGTTATTTCAAGGATTCCCCTATATTGAAAATAGTTGGGAAAGCCTGATCTAGAATCCTCAGAGTTTGGGAGAACAAAGAGCTGAGTAACCAAAGCAGATTGTTATGTATTTGTATAAAAGCTGGGGCCAGAAAATGCTGGGCACAAATCTAAAACACTTGTGAATTTAGCCACTTTAGAGGTACATATGTTACCACTTCACTGGAACTGACAGTGATTGTACTGGGAATATGTTTTATAAACTCCTTTATTTTTCCACATTTGACTCCAGAGAAAAAAGTAGTTTTTTCTATATAACTAATGTAAAAACTATATGCCAATAAATGTTCTAGTCAAGGAACTATGTATTTGATGACAGATTGAGCCAAAATCTATAATAAATACAAAGATTCACTGATACCATGCACAATTCACTCTTTTTTAATACAAGCTGACGTGTTTGATCACTATGTTACTGCATATCATATTTCTATATCACTTCTATATCGATATTTATAATATATCCTATAAAAACAAGTAATGGTTTGGTTTTAAACCAATTAACTCATAATTCCAGATTACTGTCCAATTTCTCATGTCTAAAAGCCGAAATAGGCATCCAAAATGTTTTTTTGGTGGTAAGTATATTCTATTCCTTTGGCAGCCACCTCATTTAGTTCTGGAATAACAGAAAACCAACAAGTAGGATTCTTGAAATTTGGCTCAATATTACTCAATAATTGCGTTTCTGTTTGAAACCTAATTTACAAAGATGGCATCTCAATAGACTTTAACATAGATCCCTTGAATTAAGGAACCAATTTACTTTTATGTCTTGGTATTGACAGGCTATGGTATCATGCCAAGAATTTCAGTAGGAAATATTTGATTGGATAGGCAAGCACTAGAACATTGATAGGCTAAAGTAATGAATAAACTCATCTTTTAGCGTTAAACATGCAGAGGATTAAAACCTAGGTAAACTACACCATTTGACAATTTTGCACATTTTAATCAGGAGGTTGAAATATTATTCCCTTGACTGACTTGACATCTTTAGGTTTAATTTATGTTCATCATAGCTTTCTATTACAGTAGTACAATGTGTCACGGTTGCGGACTTACCTTGTCTTGGTGAAGCCTGCTGGTCCCTATTCCTTGATACCTCAGTAACAGGAGGACATTGCCCTTGTAGTAATTCCAGTCTCTCGGACAGTCTTTGTTTTTCCTCTTCCAAAGATGTCTTTTCTCTCAAGAGGTCAGAATAGGCCATTTCAAGACTCACCCTTTGTCCTTCCCATTCATCTTTTTGCATTCTTAATGTTTCCAGCTCCTTGTGATCATTTGTCCATGCTTGGGAAGAAGTGACTTCTTCTTTACCTCCTAATAGTTTATTCACCATCTTCTCCAAAAGGCTTACCCTAGTTTGTAAGGCAGCCATCTCTTGGGTACGAGCTGTATTTTCATGTTGCATGTCCCTTATAAATGTCATAGCTTCTCCAGGTTCTGTACAGCTGCCTTCTGAAGGACTGGGCACTGAAAAAGTATATGTACATTGCCCATGCCGATCAATGGCTCTGCGAAGTTGGGGACTCCCTTGTGCCAGGCAAAACACCAGTGGCACTAAAATATAAAGGGCAAAAAAACCCATACTTCTGCTCTGAAATATTTTACTGCTTGATATATGTCCACCAAGGCAATCACAGTTAAGGCAGATTGCTATCAACTAAAGTTTGTCTGTAAACTAAAATAGGTTTCTCTGTATGGGACTGCTCACCTCAGCATCTCCTTTATACACTTGTGTGGATGAGGGATGGGGTGGAGGCGTGCCCAGAAAAGAGGGATAGATAAAATGACAAGAATCTTCCAGACTAATGCCTTTCAACTGTGGAGTGACACTTTGCCCGGAGCCAGCTCATATTGCAGCCTATTGCTGCTTGGTAGGCGCTGCTTTCAAGAGGGCTAAATCAACATGCAAACATATCCAGACAGTTATAACATTACTGAAAGACCAGCAACAAAATGCTTCTTAACAAAAACAAAGGTAAATGTGTTCAGGAGGAAATAAAGCAAAGGCAGTACTAAACCTGTATTATATTTTCTGTTTGCTAAATTTCCAGATTTTTGCATTTTTTAATTACCTTATCTTTTCACTTGTCAGAGGGTCTCTAACAAAAGCACACAGTTCTATGATTGTTTTATGTTTGTTGCTCTCTGTGAATTCTTCGAAGGGGAGTGTGTCAGGGGAGTGTGTCTGTAATAATATTGCCCATATCCTACCTAGACGGTTCGTTTAACATTACCCCACAGTAGAAAGGTATTATCAGTTCGATCATTAACGGTCCTCCTATTGAGAGTACAGGTTGTGATACAAATTTTCGTGCAGTGTTATTAGGTGTCCATATTATTGTTGTGTTTGTAATTTGATTTACTGTCTAGCAGCTATTGATGACATATAACACTTTTCTTGATCTTGTATAATGCTTACTTCCTGGCAATTACCTATCAATTTGACTGCCATGCCTCAGTGAGTGATTACCAAATCATCCACTCACTGCTCTCCTCCCAGAACTCTTTCCCCTTCCTGTGCCATCTAGTAGCTGAACTGTGCCATGCATCCCTGTGAGTTCACTTCCTGGTCTTTAACCCCCTGAGCAGTAATCGCGAGTGTGGCTCAAGGTAAAAAAACATGCTGAAAGTGGTAACCCCAAGCCACACTCAGGGTAGCTAACAACATAAAAAATAAACGCTTACCTGGTCCCTTTGGTGTCCTCCTGTGTCCTGCCCGTCCGTGTCCTTCCTCTGGCCACGTCCTTTCTCCGATCTGTCCCTGGGCGAGTGTGCTGACATTCACTGGGAGTTCCCAGTGATGTGGGTGCTTGTGGGAGCGTGGCGGGAATTTCAAATTACTTTGTATTTGATCCAATATAAAAAACTGTATTGAATCCAATACAAAGTATTCAGTATTTTTGATTTACTTATGCACCCTTTTTTTAACTCTTTTTTTTATTTAAAGTTAATTATTACATTTATTAAACATTGGACATATTTCTGTGAGTTATGCCTAAGAATGTTCCGCTTTTATAAAAATATATCCGGACAGAAATGAACCACAAAGAAGATTAAAGGAAGCTCAGGCTGCCTGAACATACGGTGTGATTTCCTGGCTCCATCTCCTCTTTTTGAACTTCTTTTAACTTAGTATACTTTACTGTCATCCTGGTTTCTGACCCTTCTGACTATCCATTTGTCTGTGGCTCCTGTGCCATACCCGGCTTGGACTAATTATTTGGTTACAGCATTCTGGCTTACCCTTGATCTCATCTCCTGCCTGGTAAATCTGTACCTCGCATTGGATACTGCACTTAGCTGTTGCCTACAGGTGGTGTGCCTGAGCTTTGGGTCATGCCTACCCAGCAATACAGGGGATCCATGTCCAGGTTTGTGAGAAAGAGAAGTCTTTGGTGTACAAGAGTGCCCAAGTTCAGATCTAAAACCAACTCTACCTTAGTTTACAACTTACTTGGCTTATGACTGAAATGTATGTTTTAATATTAAACTTGCCTTCTATGGTAATAATATAATTTAATCCAGATTATACAGTACTGCCATTTTATGTATTTATTTAAAGTATAGAGATCAGGTAGAAAGCTCAGAGGAACTTTGCATGTTTTTCAACCTTTCATCTCCAAGGAAGCGCAGAAGATTTCAACGGAGGATGAAGACAAAGAAAGGCCCCTTTGTCCTGGTAAGTAAGAGTTGCAGCTGTTTTTTTTTTTTGTACAAAAGTTTCCATTCATGCAAATATTCCCAAAAAAAAAAAAAAGTAGAGAGAGTCATGGATGTTCTGGCATAAATGTTCCGAATTGCTCCACTCATTTTCAGCACCAACAGCTTCTAATCCAGCAAAATCTGACATACGCGTTCCTTACCTAAAGACCCTCAATCTTCTGCCATCTGTGAAGAATCTGATAGGGAACAAACATTTTGGAAAATTGAGGGATAAAGCCACTTCCTGCCTGACATTGGACTGCAATATGGCAAAGTAGGCCGCTCCAAGGCCCAGCTTCAGCCGTACTTTGGAAGGATAGAAATTGCAATACTTTGGGAAGGTGAGAACACCAATACCAAGCTGTAATCAACTTCCAGGAACTCTTCAGGAAAGATGTCGCTGTCCTCTCTACTTCGAGGGGTCTAGCACATTCTCCAACAAGAGGCTTATCATAGACAGTAGTCCTTGACTCTCCTTCCTATAAACTTCTGTGCAGACATCATCTATGTTCTGTTCATAGAAACAATTTAATTTAATCTTTTCCAGTGAAGTAGGAAAGTACGGTGCCCCGCCCCCAATCAGTTGTTTAATATTCTGCCAGATCAGATTGATGAATGACCTCAGGGCCATTGTACCACTAGGTTTTCACCCAAGACAAGCACCACAGTTCATCTTGGCCAACAATCAGCTAAATTAGCTAAGTGGTCAAGTTGGACTATCTAGTTTATCTGACGCTCCTAACTACCAATTCTCTCAATACACCTACTCAAGGGACTTTTGTTACAAGATGTGCAGACTTGTTGCAAAAGAAGTTAGGTAAGGTCAGCAAAAAATTGTCAACTTCAAGATCTGGACCATCTGCTGGATACTATTGAACACAAGTTAGATGACACAAAAAAAAGGTTGTACAAGATATATTCATGCTAAGATTGGGGACCTGGAGAACAGATTTTGGCACCACAACTTTTGTATTAAGGCGCCTGCCAGAGTCATCAAAAGACCCAAGAACAATAACTACATATTAAATTATAACAAGTGTATATTATATATACAAGTATATTATATTATAACAAGTGTATAGTATATTATAACAAGTGTTGGCAGTTCCATTAAGGAATACATTTGCTGTATCTAGTAAAGGGTAAACTTTATTTTATCCCATCATTTTTGTGGTGGTTATTTCCTATGTGCCAAGCCATAAAGATGTCTTAAAAATAGAAAATTGATTAAAGATAGTTACCATCTTTTTCCTTTTCAGATGATCTCTGTGCCATTAGATAAACTCACCTGGAATAGGAGTATCCGATTACAAAATTCCCCTAGTAGGGTCAGTCTCAAATTTTTAAAGGAACATCCTGGAGTGGTTAAATTGTGTGGTTCATGGTGTGATGTCATGAAGACAGCCCTTCAACAAATTTCCTAGTTGTACCTAGATTACTTCATGTAACTGTAAATCTTTTTTTCAAGTTATAGACATTTTATATTGTAAAAAATAGTATATTGTATTAAAAATGATTTGCAAAACCAAAAAGCATCTCATTTTCCCAAAATCTTTCTTCACTAACTTAATTGATCATCATTAAGCTTTTTTCTTTCCTGGAAGTCTGGTAAGATGTGTTTTAGTTTATGTCATGCAAAACATTAACTTTTAGCTCTCAAAAGGGGGTTAGTTGGCACAGTCAGTGCAGTTTGTCATGGTGCATATTAGCAAAGGGACGATTTGCCTGGCAACGAAGAAGTAATTAGATACTGATCTATCCCTTGTTTTATTTCCTACTGCTCAGAATCCAGATTTTAGCCTTTTCTTTCCAAACTCTAATCTTTATAGTTTGTTCACACCGTGCTAAACTGTCTTCATTCATATATCAAGTTCTGCACATACTTTGGGACAAACAATGTTTGTTCTACAAGCATTCCCATGTAGTAATGCAGTGATGGTACTGGTACACACAGCTTAAGTAGTTTGCTTGGGTGCCTCAACACTAGGGAGTCCATGGCCAAAAGAGTACCAAAAAATATCTTCTGCCCCATTACACCACCAGCAGCCTAAACTGCTGTTTTAAGGCAGGATGGTTCCATGATTTCATGTTACTGAAGCCAAAATCTGAACCTACTATCTGAATGTCACAGCAGAAATTAAGGCTACCTACACACGTCTGATGATTCTTGTCCAATTATCGCTTCAGGCGTTGTGTGTACAGAGGCCGTCCAACGTCACTCTTCTCTTGTCCAGTTTTGCTCTTCTGCATAGATAAATGGAAATGAGTGGTCTGATATCTGGCAGCAGAAATGCATTTTAATACTAAGAACTGTTGCCTTCTGGATATTTATAAATATTTTTTAGACCATTCTCTGTGAGCTCTGGAGTTTGTTGTGCATGAAAATTCCAGATCAGTTTCTAAAATACTCCAATATGTCACGGTGTTGCAGGTCTTAAGCAGCTGCCCAGTCTTCACCAGAACCTCTAGAGGCGAGGATATTATGCAGCGGGCAACTGCCAGGTTGCGCCCCTTGTGAATGCAGAGGCAAGTGACTGCTGACAGACAGGAATCAGGCAAGGTAACAGAACAAGAGACAGAAGCATGGTCAAACAAGCCAGAGAACAGGGCAGGCAGCAAGCAGGAGTAGTCTGGGGTCAACCCAGAGTCAGTACACAGGAAATTAGCAATTGCAGATGCAGGCAGGAATAGCTGGAACCTGGAAACAGAGTCTAAGATAACTCCTTGTTTAGGCACCTTTCTGTTGCCAGTCACTTCTATTTATAAGGAAGGTCAGGTGATGGAAGGGATCTATGTGACCTGCAGGCATCCTATCCTACTGCCAGAGGGAGTGCTGGAGACAAGAGGTAGGTGGTGTTTACATCTCAACCAGCAGGGGGAGTGCATCTGTGGAACACTCTAGTCCACTGAGATTAGGGGGCAGTTGACTTGGAGTCACATGACCTGGACCAGGAAGTGAGCAGAGGAACTGATCCCTGAGCAGAGTTGGTACAGACAGCAGGGGAGTGCAAGGTTGGTGACACTGAAGAGGGCACAGTTCCCCTGGCTCTGTGGGGATCTGTGATACAATGCACTAACCACACCACATTCAAAGCTACTTAAATCACACATCTTCCCTAGTCTAATGCTCTTTTTGAACTTCAGCAGATATTGCCAATATCTACATGCCTGAATCTGCTGAGTCATTGCCATGTGATTGGTTGATTAGATGTTTGCAATTAACCAGTTGAATTGGTGAATCAGGAATTAGAAGGAAAAATTCAAAACTAACCTTACAAAGTGTTATTTTACTGAATAATTGTTGATATTTAGTACAGTCTTCCAGCAGAGTAACTAAGTTAATTATCAGAAGGAGCATAATTGACACCCCTGTGATGCCTGCAGTTAAAAGGGGATCCAGGCAGGGGATTGATATGGCTGGAATGGCTGCATCTCTGTGAGTTAGCCCTCAACCCCGGGGAACAGCGTGGAAAGACAGAGCTGGGAGCCAGAGAAAAGCCGTGGTTGGGATCTCAGGGAGAGAAGCTAGGGAAGATGGTGACACAGCAGGAGGAAGCACAGCCCAGGATTTGAGGCTTCCATAAATAGTTCAGGTAGGCATGTGTTTGGTGTACAGAATGTGTGTCAGTGCCTCTGTGTGTATTAGTGTATGTAGTATGTGTGTACTACATACACTCCAGGGGATGTCGAGGGACATGGGAATGAGGACCTCCAGGTTGCAGCAGCAAAGTGTCTTCTCTTTCTTTTTCCTTTAGATAGCAATGGGTGGCTTCAGGCAAAACTTTTCTGGGTGACCCACTGATGTCTACTTAGGCCTCAGGTTAACAGGTGAACATAGGAATGCTTATGACAAACATAGATCTTGACAAAAATAGGTAAAAAATACACCCAATAGAACATTTTGTCTTTTTCAGCTGCCACTTTTCTGTTTACAACAATAAAGAATGCAGTAATTGACTCCATACTTATTTTAAAATTCATGGTATTTCATGTCAGTTTTCTCAGTACTGTAAATTACAATTGCTTTGCATGAATAAATATTAGAAAATCAGTCTTTTGACGGTTGCACTTTGCAAGACTGCTGGGACCTCTCTTTTTTCAAACCACCATTAAATTAAGTCTACATGACTTGTTTGCAGAAATGTTGTGAGCATATCAAAAGCAGGGATTGTTTAAAATCACTGCTTGTTCCCCCAGCCAGTCCTGTGACTAAAGGACACAGAACATTCCACGGATTAGTTATAACAAGAACCAAAACTCCTTCCTCTTTGACTTTCGATTACATATTTCCTTGCAAGGGCTGCCCTGTTCTGTATTAAACTCACTGTTCCGGTGTACTCTTGAGTCATTTGTACTTTTTGCCATTTGCCATTCCTAAGATTTTGGAAAATATGATACCAAAACAGCACATATAACAAAAGCAAAGTAAGCATTGAGTAAGAATGGAAAGTAAACAGATGCTTTTTGACAATGTTCTTCTATCCTAAAATAAACAATAGAAAATTAAACCTGTTACTTTTGTTTATTTTTGTATTACTTGAATCCCTTGTAAAGAATTTTAAAGTAAATGGAGCCTAACTTCAAACTTTTTTGTAGTTTTAAATAGAATAAAGAAGGAATAAAACTGATTTAAGGTAATTGTTTGGCAGTGGATACACTTTGAAACAAATAAAACTTTTTTGGATAATTTTGCCACAAAATTCCGTTTTTTTTTACCATATTGGAACCCAGAACAATATCTCAGATTTTCTTCTTTGGTGGCGGGTCCACGGGGAAGACGGACGAGTAACGATCATAATAAAAGGGAAAGACCGCAGTAGGATGCCGCTTCCTTGTTCTCCCCCTCCCCTCTCCATAGAGCAGAACGGTGCTGTATGTACAGCCCTCATTCATGCATTGTGCAGTCTTTGGAAAGGATCGTGAAAGACTGGGCAAGAATTGGAAAGGACACACCATTATAGAAGACCTCAAAGCTGACAATTCATATCAAAGCTAAAACCAAGCCTTGAGGTAAAGGGAACTGCCTGTAGAGCTAAAAGACAGCATTGATGCAAAGATCAATATGTATCCAAAATTGTGCAAAAGTGTTTGGCAGGTGTTAAAAAGGTGCTAAGTAACAATGCTGCAAAGTGAGTTCATAGAAAAAAAAATAGAAATCAAACCAATATTTGGTGTGACTAATTTGCCTTCAAACCAGCATCAATTCTTTCAGGTATACTTGCTAAAGATTTTAAAGCAGACTGAAGCCTTTAAAGATGTGTGGTTCAAATTCAGCAGAGCCATGAGAACTGGACGAAACCTGTGGGACCCAGGATCTACTGTCTGCTGAAGTCTGGCCAGTAAAGTTCATGATGGAAAAATTGTGGCCAAAAACACAAACCTCCGACATTAAAACAAGGCCAAGAGGCTCAACTATGTAAATAATTAAAAGACATGGGAGTAGAAAATGGTAGCTGATGCTCTGGACTGGAGTCAAAATTTGAAATGTTTGGCTGGAGCAGAGGACTGTTTGCCGAGAGCAGTATAATAATAAGAACCTGCAGGCAACAGTGAAACATAGTGGAGGTCCCTTACAAGTCTAGGGCTGCATTTCTGCAAATGAAGTTGTGGACTTTGGTTACTTGGGCACCCAGCATTTCTGATTTCCCCTGTGATTGCCAGGACTGAATGAACTCCTATGTGCCTGCAGGGAGGGGAGATGAATAAAAATGGTAGTACCATCCAACCATATCGGGACAGGTAAGTACGGTATAACAAGGTTTAGATACATTTTTTCACACAGGAATACGTATAAAATACTATATTTATATAAAATATATTTATTCATTTATGTGGTATGTTCTAATATAAAATATTTTACTTGGGTAAAATAGTAAAAAGTAGTAAGCAAGCATTACCTTGTATTGATGGATCGTATTTTAGTAACTAAGGGTAAGTAAAGATGTAAGTGTTTAAGAGATATTGCCACTTGTAAGGCTCTAGAATAAAGAATAAGGTAATAATCATGTAGTAAATATTTTTAATGTATATATTTCCATATATATATCAATACATCTTGCACATTTTAATGGAAATGCAATATATTTTCTTATTGATGCCGCTAAATCAATTTAAACTTAGGGCAACCCAAGTCAAATCCCTTAGAGAACAATGAACCTACCAAATCACAAACTGTGATGATAAATGGTTACTCTCTCCAGAGTTAATTGTTTTGGAATCCTTTTGCACTTCACATGCTGCTCAAGTAACTACTGTGTATGGCCCACCCAGAAAGTTGGTATTACTCTAAGGAAGAAGAATTCCATTCTTAGTACTTGTGATCTTGCTGTAAATATCATCAGGTCATCTGCTAAGGTCTTTCAGGAAATTGTACTTTAAATAAAGCGCACATCATTCTTTTAGATTAATAAAACACAATTTCAGAAAATGAAAAAATGTTTATTATTTTAAAGAAATATTGTACGGGAACTATTCTTAGATCATTGTTAGAATATATTTTTTATTGGAATAAAGAACAGTAAGAGAATAGTGACCCAGTTAAGGAAATGTTTTTCTAAACTATATGAATAATATTTTCTATACTATATTTCATTTAACCAGTACAATATAATTATATGCATTCAATTGAAAAAAAATCTGAATCTCTGTGCAGAGGCAGCCATCTAGATAAAGATGTAGGGCTTTGCTTTTGCATATCAATCTGCCCTCCTGATGACTTCTAATCTGATGGTTTTTGGGGAAATATTGAAGAAACAGCAGGAGACATGGAGAAAGTACAGATGCACACAATGAATAACAAAGTAACAGGGAGAACATCCAGTTCTCAGGTACAGCTTCCTTTCCTATAAAAATTGTAGTTTAATAATAAAAGTTATTGTGCTATTAGGAACACAACATGTGCAGATGTGTATATTACATTACAGCATAGTTCTTAAAATGCATCTGTAGTTTGTGATTGGAGTTATAAGCCTGGACACCTTTTACAGTCTAAAAAAGGCAATGGCATTATTGGCATTTTATAGATGGTTTCAGCGAACATAAGCAGAAAACAGACTACATGTGATAGACAACTAGACTATAAGACATATGGAGTTGCTTTACAAAATTTTTTGTTTCCCTTTTTGTATTTTTGGCAAGCTAGGTTGCCTACTTGAAGAGGTATACAACCCGTGGGTAAGAATCATGACGTTCATAAAAATGAACAGATAATATGATTTGATCCCAATGGATTCCATCTGGAATCATATTCAGATGTGGTTTCAAAACAAAGACATGGTGAAACTGCTTGAGGGATTTGAAATTGCAACAGAAAAAGGATAACCATGTAATCAGACAACCCTTCAAGGCCTAAATACCAGCTTGTTTTATTAGCCTCAAGCTTCAGAACTTCCTAGTCATGTCAATGCTTGCCTATTCTATCTTTTTCCATCATTTTATTTCTATCTCCCATTACGGCAGTCCCTATAATCATAATGATAAGCTAACAGAATAGTCGCATCTTATTTGCACAGTTCCTTAAAGAACTATCTCATGGTTTGAATCATGGCCAAGGAGTCTTAAGAGAAGAACTAAAGGTGCTGTGAAGCTTTAATAAGCTGTTTACATCATCATAAAAAATCAAAGTAGGGGCCTTTATAGTAACATTTTTAAATTCCAAGGGTCTTCCCAACCAGATACATATTTATTTTGCATGCCTCAAAGTTGTTTGTGAAAACAGGAAAAAAGATTGATTTAGTGCTATTTTATTACCAAAGCCACATTCAACAGTATGGTACTACTACTCTGCTCTGTTATATCCAATGCACAATAATAGGTTCTCTTATTAGTAAACCATCTAACCAGTGATACTCTCCTTCCTGCCCTGGAAATGAAGTAACACTGAGTCTGATTTATCAACAGAACACGTGTACGCTCACCACGCCTGAATACGCGCTGTTCGTATTACCGTAAGTCATATTACCGCGGGCCAGGGCCAAGTACTAGTGCACTCACCTGCCAGCTTCCTGCATTGATAAATTAGCAGTGGGGTTGAGAATTGGCCAATTGAGGTGATTAGTTTTCAGCTGCGCGATTCAGGAGGATCTGTTAAGCTCTGTCAATGGTGATGTCATTGCAATCAATTAGCGCACACCTGATCCCTGTTCTGTGCACATCCACAGTCCATTACAGGTCATTTTGAAACTTTAGTGCTTGCTCTTTTTATTGGTAAGTGCTACTTTTTTATGTTACATTTATTAGGTTACATTATACAAATTCACAAAATTGCTTCATTTAGACTTTGATTTGTTGCAGTTGTTGTTTTGATACTTTTTTGTTTGGTTGCAACACTGCAAACTGTATACATACTAATTAGCACTTTATAATATGTCATCTCACAATTGTATGAATGTGAAAAACATGTGACCAAGCATATTGGATCTGATTCAAATTTCATTATAGTTTGGCTTTGGAGAAATCAAGTATTTGCCAAAGATGTTATACATGTATCAAGGAACATTTAGTGATTTCACTTGTGTGTATTTGTCAAAATACATTTAAATGCATATAAATACATATGCATTTTCATTTTTACTATTTTAACTAGACGGGTTTGTGTGTGTAGAGGGGGGATTATTTAAATAAACGTGCTTGGATGGTATGCATTGATGTGTCTTTTTGTAATCTTCATTATTGTTAGCTTCATCTGTTGCTGCAATGTTTCTGTGCCTAGTTTCTAATTATGGTTTCTGTTGTTTAGCAATTCTTCAGCTATGTTTTGACATTTTATCCACAAATAATTAGGACAAATGTATGCATGGTTTCCACTACAAACTGCTATTTGACCCCTTTTTTTTCCTGTGTCCCATTCTCAAAGTCATATTGTTATTGGAATGTAATATGTACATTATTCTTTTATGAATACACTGGCATGGTTTTTATTTCTTGTATTTGTTTTTTTCATAGTTTGACATTTGCTCAATAAGTTGTTTTGCTGACACTATTCTACAGAACTCCTCTGTTAATTTCTAGTAGTGTTATAGGTTTGTTTTCATTGTGCTGTGCTGCCTGATCTTAGCCATATTGTATACAAGCACACTCCCACCTGCTGTCCAAACTGTTTGTCAGTTAGCTGTCAGATGAGTTGCATACTCATTCTAACACACTTGATGGTGATGGAAGGAGGTCCAGGTTGCCAAGCAAAACATCAAACCACATTGATTGCCAAGCAAAACATCAAACCACATTGATTGCCAAGCTCACAAGCAGGGTCAGGCACTCTTAGAAAGTAACAGATGTTCTGTTGTTCCTCAACTTAATTTTGCTCCTTACATACTGGATTGTATGCATTATTTAGGTGTTTACACAGATCAAATAGTACTATTATATCAAGCTTCCAGGGACAAATTGACTTTATGCCAAACATATATACTTTCTTTTCCAGCCTTTCAGGCTGTTTATGCAGGTTTGAATACCATTTTAGACCTTGGTCCAATATGTTTACTTACTCACCTCAGTTTGGTAGTGGAGGCACATAAAGGTGGATTCCTCCTTTAACTAGAGGCAATATCATCCATGAATGTTGGTTTGAGCCAGACCATGGCATCAGAAATCATAGGTAGAAATAGGCAATCTTTTAAATTTAAAGCATGTTAAGCAATATGCCAAAAAAAGGTAAGGTGTTGTTTTACCTTTTATGTGGTGTTTCAATAAGGAAGAGGGAGCCACATTAAACAAGTAGACTTGATTGGAGTGCAAAGTTTTGGAATGTAATAATAGTATTCATTATATAAATATTGCTTCTTGATATTGGTCTTCAAATTGTAGGGAAAGTTCATTTATACATCCCTGCTTTCTATGACACAGTACCAACACATTTCTTTATATCCAGCTCAGCTGAAGAAAAAAATGTCAAATTTGTCAGAGAATTTATGTTTATAATATTAGGTTAGAGGAATGCATACATCACTCCATAACTACATGCTGTAATTCAACCTAAGCTTTAATCATCAACATCTTAGATGAGATGTAACAGACCACTTATAGAGTTTATTATGCTCCTTGGAAGTTATCATTTTATGTAATGCTTTAAAAAACTTCTAAAGTTCAGAATTGGTTCCACAAGGGCTTTTCTGCACAAGCAGCTACAGAAGTCTGAGTTATTAAACTCACTTTTGTCAAGTCATTGCATACCACACAAAAATAAACAAAATTTATACTGTTCTTCAAATTTGGTTTATGGACATTTGCATGCATAGCCTTTGCTAGTGTTTGTCGAATATCTCACTATTTGATTGGACAGCTATTTGATCGAATAGGGGGAAGTTGTTCGGGTGATTGAATGCTGAATTTGAACACCATTAAAGTCAATGGTGGTAAAATTCGGGACTGTGAAGAACTGCAAGAGCAATCAGGAGAGCAGAGCTGACAGCTCCGCTACCCTGATTGTTCTTGCAGCTCTTTACTAGTTGTATGTGTTCTTGGATAGAGTTTCTCTATCCAAGAACACAGGAGTCCTGTGTTCCTGGATAGAGAAACTCTATCCAGGAATAAGGATAGTGCTCCCTGATTGACTGAGGAAAACATTCCTCAGCCAAACAGGAAGCACTAGAGGTTTTGAATGTTTAAAATTTAACCTCTAGTGCCAGGGATTGCACAATGTTCTCAATGAATGCAACCGCGGCTGCATTCATTGAAAAGATCCCCGGGGCACTAGAGGGTAATTAACCTCTAGTGCTGCGGATAGCACACTGTTCTCAATGAATGCTGGCCACGGCTGCATTCATTGAGAAGATCTCCAGGGTACTAGAGGCTAAATGGGGAAAAGTCTCCTCATTCATTCACCTCTAGTGCTCTGTGATTGGCTGGGGAAGGGTTTACCTTTCCTCAGCCAATCACAGAGCACTAGAGGTTATGAATGGGGAAACTTGTCTCCATTTATCCTCTAGTGCCCGGGGGTCCCACACTGAGAGGAGGATTCCCACGGCTGTTACACGCTAATTTGCGCCGTTGAATATCGTGTTTTTCGGGTCGCGTCTATCCAAATTCGAACAGCCATATTCAGGTCAAAAATAAGGACAACCCCAATTCCAACACTACCACTAGTCTTTGCTAGCCAAAATATTTAGGAGAGGCAAAAGATCCAACGTAAACAAAAATAATATGTAACAAAGTAACAAAAAATAATATGTAGTTACTTATACATGGGACACACAAAGCCAGGGTAATATGAGCAGATGGAAGTTCCATCAAAAAAATGAGACAAAAAAACAACAATCTTGTAACAACATTTAAAAAGGGAGGAAAAAAAAGACAAAGGGATGGGCGTAAGACACAGACAAGAGAAAGGAAAGGGAAGGGTGGGTAGGGGTCCCGTGGTCAGATGGTTTTTGCATGTTATTACAAGCTTATCCAGCTAGTCCAGTAATCATAGTTTCAATAACCTAGAATCAAGGTCAGGTGAGCTATGATTGTCTAGCTATGGTGACCATACCTAAAGAAGCTTGGAAGGTAGTTCTGTGTTATTACAGTCATCCTCTCCAGGATCATGGTATCCGTGACCCTGGATATTACTGCCGCAAAATTTACTGGGGGTTTTCTTCCAAGCCACAGCTATCCTCTGTCTTGCGGTCAAGAAAACAAAGAAGGACAATTTACGGAGGTGCCTACGTAGGGTAGGAATAGGCCTATGTAAAAGGGCCTCCCATGAGTCTCTCTGCAGAGAACCTGCAATACTGTCCTCAGGTGGTTGTATACTCGAACCCAAAGGCATTTAACTATAGGGCACTCCCCCCAAATGTGTAGGAGTGAGCCTATTGCCCTGCACCTCCTGAAACCCCTGGGAGAACCCCAGGGAAGAAACTTGACTGTCGTCTCTGGTGTCATGTAGCAACGGAACATTAGTTTGTAGGCATTTTCCTGTGCTAGTACATTAGTGGAGCACTCAGCTCCGTCTCCTACTTCCTCACTAAGATAGCTTCTGGGTGCCAGCCATAACCATAGTTGCATAAAGCAGGGACACAAGGAAGCCTTTGCCTGCCCTGACCTTTTGCTTGGATACTGACTACCCCTTGCCCTCCACCTGCCTTGACCTCTTGCCTAGTTACTTACGATTCCCTGACCCCCTGTTTGGTTGCTGTCACCACGCTGCCTGTGAGGCACTTGTGACTGTATCTGTACTGTACTCTGGCTGTCTTCTCACTGAAACCTACATCTGCTGATCCACCCTTTGGTGGGGTGACCCTAGGGGCCACAACCTGGCAGCACATAGCAACAAGGAGTCTGGTAGACACCAGGATTACTGGCCTATCACCCCTTGCAGGGTGCTTTAGTGAGGGCCAGGTGCCATTTAGACTCCGTTCCCCAGGTGCCCCAAGTCAACAATGACAATAACTGGCAAAAAGCTCATGGATTTGCAAAGAATAACTGACAAATTATTTTATATTATTTGCTTTTATAGGAAAACCATAAGATTAGTGATTTTTTTTTTTTAATGTTCCCATTTCCCTCTGTTTGCTACATACAAAATAAAGCTGTTTTTATTATTGCAAGATAAGGATTCTAACAGATGTTTTACAAATCATTTTCGTGAAATGTATTTTAGTTTCCTTCTGGGACCTACAAAAGAACGGAATATAAAGTGGAAATATTGCTGGCTACCCTTGAATTCTTTTTCCAAACACATGAATGGTAAAGTTACAAGACATTCCAAATTATTCCCAGCTTTTGCTTGGCAGATTTACTAACATCACCATTAAACACATTTAAACAGTATACAGATGACCCCATGTTTTCCACAACACAGTATGCATGCATTGCTGATGCAAAGCCAAATAAAAAGTAGGCATGGAGGATTCATTAAAAAATAATTTTAGTGAATGCTTTTCTTTTGTAAAGAACTTGTGTTTATTGTGTTTATTATAGGACAATGTTTATTAAAGTTTAACTAAAGGTTCCTATATGACATATAGAACAAATCAAAAATCCAGCTATCATGTGACAAACAAACCTTATAAGGTGATCACAATACTTCTTTTCCTGGTCAGGATGAGGTTTGTCCATTTGCTGATCAACAATCTACAAGCTTGTGACTCAGCAGAGATAATGCGGATAGCTACACCTTCTGACTTCATACATCCCAATACTAAAAGTTAAATTTGTGCTTAAGCAATTCAGGCAGAAGATGGCTAGTAGGAAGGGCCTACAGAGTTTCCTGCATAGTTTCCAAAAAACATCCCCCAACCTCAGAACCAGAGGCCCCTAGCCATGCTGGCTCCTGGGAGGAGTTATGCAAACATTAATGCCAATATGGGCAGGTTTCAGGCATGGCGCAATGCCTAGGCCATTACATTTCATACAGAACTTGGTAGGTAAAGCTCACACCTAAAAGTAGTGGAGAAATAAGAAATTCAATGGTAGGGGCAACAGTCCAAGTAGTGTATGTTAATATATAAAAAAGAACAGATATACCCTAATATATCTGTATTGGTTAACAGAAGTCACCATTATGTTGCAGTAGAAAGTTCTCAAATAGATTTACAGTAGTACAATGCATATAAATATAAAACAGAATTGCAATTGTGGAGAAAGTATAACCAATATAGAACTAAAAAATAGTAAGCACCTGTGTATGTAATTAAAATTTATTTTATTAGGTGAATGCTTCATTCTTAGGCCCTTGCATTTGAGCCATTTATAAAAAAAAATTGAATACCTTTCATTGTGCTTTACTTGGGTGTTCCTTGACAAGAGATGAGGTCTGTTAGTTTAAAGGGCTATACCAAGTTTATTTAGCATGGAATTACCTAAAATTTACTAGCATAGCAAAAAGCATTCCAACCATGGGGGGAAATCAGGGGGGCCCAGTTTGACCAACATACCTTGGTGTTCTCTGGTCACACTTACTGAAGGTGAATGTACAAGTGACTGCAGCTGTTGCACTTATGTACTGAAAATGAGTTACTGATCATTTACTGATACATGTCTTTTACATCCCTTTATTTGTAGTGCTAAACCTTAAAAAAAAAACAATAAGTTACCAGGAGGAAGAGGAGGGCATGCAAGGTCACTTTTGCCAAAAAAAAAAAAAAATTCCCCTACTCCTGTGGCTTTTTGTGTTTTGCATACATTGAACGGCACGTGTGAAATGTAGTTTGGAGCTCAACTGTTATTCAGAGCACAACCGGTAATAGACTTAGACTGGGGACAAAGTAACTCCTGCACATACATTATTAGTGGCTGCCAAATGGCTGAAAAGGATCACAATGGGCCCCAAAGATTTGGTGCTGAAGATGGCAGCTTCAAGGAATTTAGTAGAGATTTAGAGCATATCAATAAAATCTCTGTATGGATCAGTACAAACTCCAAAGTAGAGCCAACTCTAATTATACTCTTTTACATATAGGTCTGTAGTTTGAGTTTATTGTTTCATGGATGAAATGAATGGCAGTAAAGATTACAAGGTGTAACCAGGTGTTTTCAGGTGTACATGTCTATAGGGAAAGCACCATGATTAAAAATACAGAGTTAGGATAGCTGTTCTGTGTTACAGCTGGTGTTCTATTACAGGGTTGATAAATATATGTTCCCAATACAGAAACTTCACTTCAGTACACCTGTGTTGCATCATGCTGATCAACATGTCTCTCTTGGGTTTTCAATCACATCTGGGCAATGACATTCCTCTGTGCAGAAAGACAGACTCAGCTGTGACATATAACAACTACCCTTATGTGTAATCTTTGAAACTTTATTTTTTACTGCTTTCCCTGTGAGACAGCCAATGATGTTTGCAATTAAAACTCCCAGAATGTTAGACAGCGTGGCTCTGCAAAAGCACACAAATAATAAAGTAATTAGGGCATGATGTAACCAAGAGATTGCAAATGATGATACAAATTCTACATGGCAAATTAACTGAATAAAATAGATTTCCCCTGATAAAATTGTTTTGTGAAATAATGCTACTACAGTACATTAAATGCATTTTATTACTTTTTATCCAGTTTCTATGTTCCTAAAGTTACCTTGTCATGACAGAAACAGAAAGGCTGCCAATGCTGGTATCAATTAGTTTTTTTAAATAATAATACTAAAATCTTGCTGATGCTCACTCTTTTGCTGCAATATTTTGAGTAACCAACCTGTAACAAAATGCAAAATTAGGAGTTCTGGCTTAAATGACATTCTCGATCTGCATACTTATCTTAGGTCCTTGATGCAAGGATGCCCAAACCAAATGAATAACTCATTGGGCAGGGGTGTAGTTGCAAAAAAAGAAGAGGGGGCATGGCAAGTGCCCACCCCACTACACCCCTGCCTGTGTCACTCAAAGGGGAAGACACTTCCCCCGGAGTGATGTCATGATACCAGACCCCGCCCACTCTCCTATCGCAGGTCTGAGCCTGCGATGGGAGATTGGGTGGGTTGTATCCAGAGACACATCCCGC
This sequence comes from Pyxicephalus adspersus, assembly GCF_032062135.1. Classification (NCBI taxonomy): domain Eukaryota; kingdom Metazoa; phylum Chordata; class Amphibia; order Anura; family Pyxicephalidae; genus Pyxicephalus; species Pyxicephalus adspersus. Next base: position 32,369,548 of record NC_092865.1, on the reverse strand, counting down.
CCACCGCCTGGAGCCTGCAATCAGTACGGGGGACATGGTGCGCAGCTCTGGCCAGTGCCCCCTCCCCCGGTGGGGTCCCTCTCCTGGGTGGGGCGGATCAGCTACAGCAGCCAGGGACCACTAAAGGCTTTGTAAAAAAAAAAGTGGGCACACATGCCCGGTCCCGAAGAAAGTGAGCGCACAGCGTTCTCATCCGTGCCCGCTCCACTACACCCCTGTCATTGGGCCTGATTTATTAAAGTTCTTCAAGGCAGGAGAGGATAGATCAGTGAAGCTGGGTAACATAGTAAATCTGAAATGGAATTCCTAAAAGTCAATTGCTATTTGTTAGGACAGAAATGAACCGTCCAGGAGGTTAATATACATACCTGATTACCGGGTTGCCGGGTATTTATTTATTGCAATCATATATATTAGTCCAAAAAAAAGTATGTAAAAATATAAGCAAAAGGCAATACATGCATACATACATCCAAATATAGCTTTGACATATGGCACAGCGCTGTACAAAGATCAGTGGTGCACTTACATGAGTCTCAGTGATATGTATAGCAAGTTTGGTTGAAATTTCTCCATGCGTTTCCTAGTGATGACATACACACATATATCCAAATATAGCTCTGACATATAGCACAGCGCTGTACAAAGATGATAGGTGCACTCACTATGAATAGATATTAAGATATTATATAGATATATATAGATATTAAGCTCAGCTGCACATAGCCATAAGCCATAAAGAAATATTGACACATTTCGCATGGAGGTACTTAAGTGGCTTCACAGTGGTCCTGACCTTAACCCTACCAAATAGCAAGTTGAGGGGTAACTCCCCATTAAAGCTCATAGCCTTGGAATGAGATGTACAGTAAGATCATAAAGGGTTGATGGTTGAGCATTAACAAAGATTTAGATAGCCTGACTGATTGTTAAAGAAAACAGTACTTTTCTTTTTCCGTCTGTTCAAACAAACTCCGTTGTTGAGGGAATTTGATCAAATCTGCAGTTAATTCTGTTTATTAAATGTTGCGGGGAACATGTTTTGTAAAGAAAAAAAAGAGCTTTGTTCTCTAAAATTTCAAAATAGGATTTTCTCCCCATCTAAGACAATGTTTTTACACCTTTGAAAATAATCAGTAAGACTGGAAGATATTCAGCAGTCTTGTACAGAAACATCAACAAATGACTTAATTGTATTCAAAGCTAAACAAAGCTTAGAGATAAGAATCGGAACAATGTGTTCTATGTCATTGTTTTACATCTTTCAAATGGCATTTATATATTGATTCATATAACAGGCACCTTTGTCTTACATAAGGTTTGTGTTTTGCAACCATTTATGTGGACTGGGTCGTAGGAGAGCTGGGTGCTGAATTGTCTATATGCGGCCAGCACTATAAGTGGGAGGGTAGTGCATTTACTGGTAGTGAAAATTAGTTTCACCACTGAAAATCATTGAAAATTTAGTTCTCCATTTTCTGCTTACACAATAGCATGATTTTTAATCCAGCCCTCAGTGGGTTAATAATTTTATGCCATGAGGTTGGGTGTAATATATGCCTATTTATCCTAGGCATTAGAATTCTGTCTTAAAATATTTTTTTTGGCGCAAAAGTAAGGATGCTTTCTTAAATATAAAATCTATTTATTTTTTTGCTCTTATCCTATTCTTATTAATTTACAAAATGCTAAGTGAACTAACCAAAGAAAAATCATAATCAATCAATAATTAGTGTGATTATTTTTCTAGGTACACTTGCACAGGGATTTTGTAGGTTTATAGTCAGGTGTATGATTAACCAATTATACCAAACAGGTGCTAATGATCATCATTTTCATATGTAGGATGTAACACAGTCATTAAATGTGCAGAAGGAGCCCTTTCGTGAAAAGGGAAAAAATTGCCGATCTCACAGATGCGCAGTGAGATCGGCAAGTTATTTTCCAGCCTACATCACCTGATCTCGCTCCTTGGTCCGGTGACGTAAAAAGAAGAACCCACAAGAAAAGGCGAAAATGGCAGCGCCTGGCGTGCCAGTTCGAAGATGGATACGGGGACGACGTGGGACCCGATGAAAGACACCTCCGGACTGATAAACTTTGCGGCGGGATTGAAGGTAAGTGTATTTTTTTTGTTTTGGGAATTTTTCAGTTTACTTCCTCCTTAACTAAAACAAAGACTTCAGTGTAAGAGGCTTAAAACTGCCAAATTCCGCTATGAAGATGAAATTGTAGCAGACAGTTTTATGTCACAGGCCCTACACCATGGGAAGACAAAGCATAGCAACAAGAACCAAGGTAGTTATACTACATCAGCAAGGTCTCCCCGAGTCAAGGATCTCAAAGCAGATTGGGCTTCAAGATGTGCTGCTCAAACACTTTTGAAGACTTACAAAGAAACAGGCAAGGATGAGGACCCTAGAATTTTTGAACAGCAAAAGAAAAAGTGTGGCAGATGAAAGACATTTCATGCTTACTTTCCTCCCTCAACTCTGGACCATCTAAACCATGATCCTTGCTTGGTCTTCTGGTGAAGACCTGGAGATCCTTAGACTCCGAACCTTAAGTAATCCTGTGCCACCTGCCAGGGATGTAGCTCTAAAAGAAAGACCCAGCCAACATGCAAGATTTGATGACTGGTTTTCTGGTGACAAAAGTCAATTCTAGGTTTTCTAAGGAATAACTTGTTTGGGTAGTGCTGCTAGATTCCCTGGACAACCTGATCTGCCTAACCACTTACCATCCGATAACCTAATCTGAAAAGAACGGGTGTGCTGAGTTTTGGGTAAGACTGACAAAGACCCTTTTTTATCCTTCCCTGTCCTGGCTATGTCTTCTCATAATTCGTTTTGACTGTCATGAAGGAACCTTTGAGATCCAAGCCATACTTTACTCCGGACATTGCACCTGCTTGCTTGATGCCTCCCTCGTCTAACAACCATTACCATTCCACATAAAGATGCAACCATTTCGTTACAGCTTGCAGATGGTTCCATCATTAAATCCAGCTTTTTAACTCATGAATTATACCTGCTCTTTTTTTTTTAAGTTATTTTTATTAAAAGATATCAAGGTACATACAAAGAAAATAAAATAAAGTGGTCGTAACATACAGCTCAAAAAAGAACATACAGCAAGGTTAGGTTCTAACAATCCATATCTTCAAGCTTGTGGCTTAACGGCCAACCGCATAGAAATACAAACATTGTAACCAACCCGTTGTGCTGTATTCATACCTGCTCTTGACCTGTATTCCTCCTAATCATCAGGAGTTCCTGTGTTTTTATATCATCCCTCCCCTCCATTTCATGTCATTCTGGTCATACTTTGGGTACAAACATATATCCCTCTCATTAATTGGTCCAGGGGAAAAGTTTATTTCCTTGGACTATTGCTGTCAGTTCTGTTTGACCAATCTGGTTCAACTAATGTGCATGGAGGCAGTCAAGAAAGAGCTCATACCACCTGACAACCAAGAACTTTTGGACATCTTTGACAAAAAAGGGGCAGACTCTCCCCATCACATGTACAATTGTCCAATAGAACTTCTTCTGGTATCCAAGATTACATATGGCCACATTTACCTGCTATCAGAACCTGAATTAGTTGCTCCTAAAGCATACATACAAGAGAGCCTCTGTAAAGTAAAAGCTAGGCACATGGTAGGGAGAATCCAAAACCCTAAGGAGCTTGTGCAAAGTCACTGCACAAAGCATTTGCACCACAGAGGCTAACATAACCTCTGCTTCTTTAAGATGGCCCACCTTCTGATTAGCCATTTATTCAGCTGAGGTGCATGGCAAAGTGCCCACAAAGCCGGATATGCTGGGAATTAAACAGATGGGCTTCGGGGAGCCACTGCTGGATCCTCCAGGTAGGGTGGCAGTGTTCCCCATTAGGAGCAGCTTTTGGATGCCCCTAGAGGCCAGGCTTATCTGAGTGAGCACAATGGAAGGCTCTCACTAACCTGGTTGCATGGAAAAGTTCCTAGGAAGTCTCCTCCAGGCCAAACCCCTTTCATTTAATTTCGTCATTGCCTTCAACAAAGACTGGGGCAGATGTACAGGAAAATCTGGGAGGGAACTCTGTACCAGTGGTTTTAAGACACATGGAATATCCGGTAAATTTTCATGGTTACGGGAAGTGTAAGCTGGACAGTCACTAGCTTGATGATTTTCAAGACAGTCATGCAGAAAGTTCTACGTTCGTGGTGGAAAGCCATAGCAAGTCACCTGGCTTAAAATTGGGACAGGTTCTCCACCTCTTGTAGACCTCTCTCTTAGTTTTCTTCTGAGGCTGGACCAGACAAAACTTAACATGTTTAGGGTTATCAATAATGAAAGTCACTTGATCCTGTACCCCAGGAACAAAAGAGTTAGCAGAGCACAAAAGAAGTGCTGTTGGGCTGAATCCATCATTTGCAAATAACCAAGACTGGGAGGGTACCCTAGTGCGTGTCATTATTATAGGCAATCTCTGCCAAAGGGGCAAGAGAAGCCCAGTTATCTCTGCCATAGGAAGAAGAGAAGCCCAGAGATGTCAGTTATAGCTGTCTGACCATTGCTCAGGGAATGATAACCAGAGGAGGAGTGAGTGAGGAAGTGAGGACCATATCCAAAGCTTCCTGCAGAGATCTAACCAAAATTTGGAGGTAAACTGTACCCCTCTACTAAATACTATGCAGTCTGGGATTCCAATAAAGTATATTACTTTCAAAAACATGGTGGAAGTTGGCAAATCCCAAGATCATTGGATAACCTTCCGGTTAGCAGAAGCCAGTCACTTGAACACTTTGGATATCTTTTCGGGGCCCATAGCTATCCCCTGTGTGGATATGATCAGGCCTAGAAGCTGGATTGTGTACTTCTCGAATTTACAATTTTCAGGCTTGGCATAGAACCCATGGGTTCGGAGGCAGCCCCGAACCTTGCTGATGTGAACTATAAGCTCCTACAAAAAGATATTCTCAAGATAGACTACAAGATCTTGTCAGGAAAATCTTGGAAGATATAATTTACAAAATGTTGAAAAGTAGCAGGGGCTTTACAAAGGCTAAACGGCATAACCACATAATGAAAGTTGCCAAAATTAGTGCTGAATACTGTCATTTATTAAATTAATTCTTGGTTTGATATCAAGTTGCTAGCCCTGCGCAAATCTAAGTTATTGAAAACATTGTCAGATGTCAGCCTTTTTCTAGTTTTGGTATGAGAGGAAGTCGCTAACAATTCTTGATTATAACCTTATTAAGTTCTACAGTAGTCCACACAGGGACAAAGGGTGCCATCTTTTTTTGTTCTACAAAAAATATGCCTGCCCCAGTGGGAGACATGGAGAATTAGATAAACTCCTTCTTCAGATTCTTCAGATAAATGTATTCTCTTGTTGTGAGCTTAGGTTTAGAAAGAAGGTAAATACAGCCAAAAATAATTTCAGCCCCTGGAAAGAGTTCAATCAGACAGTCATAAATGCAGTGAGGAGGGAGAGTGTTAAGCTGCGTACACACTGCCAATTTTTGTCGTTGGAAAGGATCTTTCATGATCCTTTCCAACGACAAGGGAGTGCACGATGCATGAACGGTGCTGTACATACAGCACCGTTCATGCTCTATGGAGAGGGGAGGGGGAGAGCGACGGAGCGGCACCCTGCTGCGCGCTCTCCTATTCACTTTCATTACGATCGGCTGTCGTCCATCGTCTGTGGATCCGGTCGGTCGTCCGGACGATGGACGACACCGACTGTACACACGGCAGATTTTCGCCCGATAATTGGCCGATGCCGATTATCGGGCGATAAAAATCTGACGTGTGTACGTAGCGTAAGTCTCAATCTTATCAAAGACATCCAGGTAGTCTTGGTAAGCAGGTGGGACATGTCCTTTCTTCTCTGCCTCCACACAAAGGACATGACTAGGCTGAGGAAGGCATGACTGCGGCAGGTCAGAGCCCCTCGCCAGCAGCAATACTCTTCCCACCATTCCATTAAACCTCCCCACCCCCTTTTCCCCTATAACACAATAACAACGTCCCCGGGGGTTGGTGCAAATGGTCTCTCGGCCATTTTTTACAAACGTATACATCAATCAATCAACTTTGCACATGTTACCAAACATTACCTTACAAGAGTATACCAAAAAACATTCCCCTTCAGGTTGCAGGTCCTCAAAGGCATTACCACCTTTAACACACCAACTAGGGATCTGCGCCTTGCATTGATAAACCTGGCTCCCAGGTGCAAATTCTCTGCTTCGGGAACGTTATCAGCGGCGTATACTATTTCCACACCAATTACCATCCACTTGCTGACAAATTGAACCCTTTTGTAAACCCCATACCATAGATGATTTTCCAACCCAATACATTACTTTTTTCATGCACTGCCCCCGAGGACCTCAAACCGCCACCACGCCATAAGCATGACCACTTATGCTTGTGCACCCCTCCACACCTGCAGGGCCCTCTAAATCCCCTCCTGCAAACCAAAAAAAAACACAAATCAATGCCCACCGCATTAAGGTGAACCCCATCTCCTTGCAATTACTGCTGATAATCCTCTTCCAATTCCCTGTGGTGCACAGCAATACCCCCATTCCACACAATGAACCTGCCCCACCTCTATTCACTTTAATGCGGGCTTCGTTCAAGCTCTCCACAGACCTGGCCCAACTTCAACATGTCCTAGCCACTATCTCAGACCGCACTACCACCAAATCTTGCGGAGGTCCAAAAAATCCAATTTTATGTCTCAAATTATTTTCCGCATAGAACTAAGACCTTAATCACCCCCCCCCCCCACTACATCCGATGGCCTATCCAACCTGGAGAACTTGTCAATCTCCGGAACCACTCTGCTCCAGAGCATGCCTGGCACCCCAATACTCTTCTTTATTATGTGCAATGCTTAGCTGCCGTCCCTCTGGCCTCACATCCGCTCTCCTAGTTCCCAAGCTCACATAGCAGTGGGCTGCGATCCAAACCAGGCATGGGGTGGAAACTAAACAAACTAGAACAAGAACATGCCAGCCAAATAACCAACACTCACTCTGCAAGCAAAGTTCAGCTTCCCCAGCAAAAACTGAACCTGTCACAACCGCAGTTTTTTTCAGCTCTCTTGCCACCCACACCTCCTCCTTCTACGCGACCATCTTACCCTCGGGCCAAGGTTTCAGCTTACCCCCATGGCAAAGGTGTCAATTGAGCTCCTGCTCATAGCTGCCAGGGCAGTCCGCATCCAGCTCAAAAGCTGGCTCCGCCACCACTGCAGCCACCACAACCAACTTGGATCCAGAAGATAAATGCTGGGATCTGCATCCTTCCGGTGACGCATTTCGGTCACTGGCACCATTTTATATGGAGCCAACTCTGCCCCCCAAAGCCAGCATGGAGAAGCTCATGGCCATCTTGGCATGGCCCAAAGTTCTTGTCGGCGTGATTCGGCCTGCCGCCTTCGCTCCTCCTCTCCACACTTCCTGTCTGGCCGCCTCCGCCTTTTGGAGTCCTGCAACTCAGGGCCAACAGCCGCGCCAGGAGACAGGCCGGCGTTCGCCGTCACTCTTTTACCCCGCTGAGCCCCGCATGCTCCTGCCTCTAAGAAGAGTGGGAGGATGCCCCCACCTAAGCCCGTCTTCAGGCCCCTTTCCCTAGGGTTCTGCCGAGGAAGGGGATTCCTCCCAGCCCTCCCTTTTCCCAGTGCTCCAGTAGCTGCCTGTTTCACAGAGAAGACTGGAAGGTCCCTGATGGGGCTCCCAACATGGTGCTGAGCCCCTGGGACCTCTGGATGCACAGGGGGCCTAGACCTATAAGGCTGTGTCACTTCTGACCCCACTGCCACTGCAGCCGTAGAGATCCCTTGCAGCACTGAGCCAATCTGCTGCTACAGCTAGGCTGACCCTTTCACCTCTGCTTCTGAGTTGGGCCTGAGTTGGCCCACAAGGCCTCCAGGTTCTCCATAAAGTAAGCTCTCTTTCTTGATGTCCAGATCTCTGACCTCACCCCCACCTCCACTTTCTTATATTGCCAATACCCCTCCCATTATTTTTAAATACCACCTATCCTTCCCTAGACCTTTCCTTGAACTCTACCCCCTTTACACCAGAGCATTGGCTCTGGGTCATCAGTGGTGACCATTGTTGAAGTAAGCATCAAGCCAGGTGTTGGCAGGGATGCTGTGGAGCTGTATGACAAGACAAAACATGAGGTCCCCAACTTTTCCATTTGCGTTCATGTAGTGTGTGGTCATTTTGAGTAGTGTGTCTAATCAAGTCATGAAGTACTGGACACCAACTTATGCTAATTCCTTCAGAGTCCTTTAGAATCTCTCATAGGCTAATACAAAATTGGGTAGTATCAAAACTCAAAAGGAACTCAAATAAGGCAGATGTGCTTGACTCATCTCCACATTCCATTAACTAAAAGGCTACCCCCTTGAGAAGGAAGATAATGGTATCCACTTACACTCATATGTTCTTCTGCAAAAGTTCTTGGTTGCAAGGAAAAAATAGTTAACAGGCATTCTGAAAAACCCAGAAATGACTCTGATTCCTTGAAAAGTGAGCCCCAGAGTCACCCCAGCAGAGGGGTGGACCAGCAGAGGCAGGCATCTATGTGGAGACAGTCAAAGGGTCAGTTGTGGTCATGAAATGTATTCGGGCGGAAGGTCAAGACAGGAGCAGAAAAGGCAGCATTGGCAATGAGGCAGGTCAGGACAGATGTCAGACAAGGCAGAAGTTTGGAGTAGGTGGCAGTGGTAATCAAGCAGAAGGTCAGGGCAAGGAACAGGTTAGGCACATGCTATGGGGAGCTCCATCCTCCCAGAAGCTTGTGCAAAGTCACAGCACCAAGCCCCTTTGAGATGGCTTCACCTCCCAAGCCATCGTTTATTCAGCTGAGGTGCATGGCTGCACAAGCCCCTGCAATGCCTGTGAGGGCACAGCAGGGAGCACACACAATGCTGGGAGCAGCAGCGACCAGCATGGGAACTTGGTGGACAGGCTACAGGAAGCCAACCTTGGAAACCTCTAGGTAAGGTGACACCTGCACAAGGACTATTGTCTCTATTTGTTCCATTTGTACATGTTTAAAGTGTAGCAGGTCAGCACTGGAGCTTGCTTCATCCACTTTCTGTGCCCACCCAATCCTAGAGTAGGCTCACTATGAACTTTTTTGTAAAGCTGCCTCCTTCAAAGGGGCTTGCATAAATTTTAGGGTTGATTGGCAGACTAATGTGGCTCACTTTCTGGGAATGAAGGGTACACGGTCAGTGGCAACCACAGCTGAGGATAAAGAACATCTCATGGGGTACCTGATGATATTGTTTCGGAGAAAGCAGTACAAACCAGGAACTTTGTAACTTAGTTTCCCTTATTGTCTGGTTACCATCTGCAGATCAATGGGCAAACTGAAAGAACAAAACAAACCCTTAAGCTTTTTTGATGTTTTTTGTCTTCAATCTGGATGACTGGACCCATTTCTTCTAGTCACAATTTGCATATATCAATTTATTACATATCTTCTTCACAATCCCCATTTTATGCCAATTATGACTTTCATCCATCTTTCCTGACAAAATCAATTTGGGTATGGGATGGTTAAACACCCTCCCTCCAAATCTTTGAGGGTTTACCCAGATTTCAACTTCCCTGGCCTGAAACACGTTTCTCAGAACCTTATTGCAGGCAGATTATTTGCTCCTTCTCCTCCAATCCTAGTTGATGTGAGAAAATAATTTGAGGTCAAGGTTATTCTGGACTCTAGGAGGAGAGCAATACCCTGGTAATTGGAAGGGTTTTGGAATTGACGAGAACCCTTGGATTCCATTGAGGGATGTTAACACCGAGAGGTTGGTTTTAGTGTTCCATCAGGCACATGCTGAAAAAGACTAGTCCGAAGACTGCACTTGGGCGAAGTCAATGTTACCATTCTACTTGCAATCCTTCTGTTTAACATCTTGCAGAATCCCCCAGCCTCCCTTTAGTCATGTGCACACTGCCCATCTCAGCATCCTAGGCACACTGTGCACAGCTGGAAAAGATTGAAGAGTATATCCTGCAGCCAATGAACAGATTAGTTCCTGGTCACAAACCCTTCCTACTATTAACTGCTAATCCTTTTTAAACCTCACCAGTCCTAGGCATGGGTTACTGAATCTTTAGCTTGTTACCTGCTACTTACACAGTAATATTCTACCTGTAAGACTTCTTGCTTATCGACCCTGGCCTGACCCTTACCTGTTTCTCTGACGAACTCACCTCAGCCAGTTCTAATTACGATTATGGCCTTCCACCTGCCCCTACCCTCAACCTTCTATGATTATTTCTGGTCTTGATAATGAGCCATTTTAACTCTGGCCACCAGGCTCTACACCTTTTCCTGTTACCAAACCAACTGGATACCCATTCACTGCCATTTGTTTTCTGCTCCCCCCTGGTGGAGACAGCCTGGGAATTGCCACCTGGTGATATCCCAAAAGCAAAGCAGTCACATGGCCATTGGGGGTCATGGCCCATCACTCCGGGGTGTAGCCCTAACATCACATAAATCTGTCCAGAAGAGGTCTTCAATGAAAAATTGCAGCCAAAAAACCTATACCTCCCATGCGGTCAAGGGACTAAACCATGCATGAAAACAGGAACTGGGGTGCAAAAAAATGAAAGCAGGTGCTTTGATCTGATTAACCAAAATTTTAAATATTTAACTAGCAGAATGCAGTTTGTTTGCCGAAGGGCTGGAAAGCAGTGCAATAATCAGTACATGCAGACAATAGTGAAGCATTGAGAAAGTTCCTCCCAAATTTACAGCAGCAAATGATGTTTTGAATTTGTTAGGATTAATAGTGTAAAGCAAATACTTAAATATCATGCAATACTATAAGGGAAATGTCTGATTGGCCCCGAATTTAATCTGCAGAAGGACAGCAACACCAAACATACATGCCAATAAAAATAATATTCCGAGTAAAGAAAATTAAGTTCTAGAGGTAACGATATTGTGCATTAGAGTCCTAATCTCAACGTCATCAAGTGTCTGGGATTACATGAAGAGATGAAAGGATTTGAGGCAGCCTACATTCACAGAACATCTGTAGTTTGTTCTCCAACATGTTTGGAACTACCTACCTGCCTAGTTCCTTAAAAAACTGTGTGCAAGTATACCCAGAATTGATGCTGTTTTAAAGGAAAACGGTGGCCACACCAAATATTGATTTGGATATATTTTCTGTTCATCCACTGTGCATTATTGATAAAAATTAACTATTTCCACTTCTATTTGTGGAGGCATTCTTAGTTTACAGCAGTTTTTACACCTGCCTAAAATGTTTGCATAGTAAGTAATGTATGTTATGGTTTTGTTCATGCCTTTGCATGCAGTTGACTTGCACTGGAGGCTACCTGCACTGCCACCGCAATACGTGCAATACCCGTGGTTCCACTCCTAGGCAAATAGCAGTAGTTTGCTATGCTTATGAGCATGCCTATCCAAGCAATTTTCCACCAAAAGTTTGAAAGAGGCCTTAGTGTTCATAGATATTGACTGAATTGTGTAACAACTGCCTAACAGTTACACGTAGTTTAAGATGCCCAAAATCTATATAAAAATGTTAAAGAAAAAATAAAAAACTTATTCAATGCAAAATTTGACATAAAAAAAAGATGGAATGTAAAAAAATCTGTATTCTGTAAAACAATGGTGATTTAGTACTGGAGAAAAACAAACTCAAACACAAATTGCAGAATTGTGAATGGTATAATTAAAGAGATAAATTATATAAATAGACAACATAATGCATTATTAACATTTGGAACCCATATATACAAATAACAGATCTTGAAAACACAGAAAAGAGAAAACAAAAATTATTAACAAATCCATAATGTGAAGATGTGTCTTCTTTTGACAGTCTTGGCACTTGGCAGCAGAGATGGTGAAATTTAAGGTATGTTAAACACAATTTGTATGAGATGTATTTTAGTGAGTTGATAATGCTACAGATAGGAATTTACAGCAATGCATATTTATAAATGTTTACAAGTGTGTAATTGCATGACCCAGACAACCCATTCATTATTTTATGCACAAAATAGAATTGTCACTATATCTCACACCGTCTACAGTGGTTTTAATAAAGATTGTCAGTAAAAAGATACACATCTGTAGTACTGCATTAACTCTAGGGACGAGATTATGGCCATTGTGTACAGAATGCAGGTGATGTCCATATCTTTTATTGAATAACATCATGGTAAAATAGGAAGGCTAGCATCTAGCTGGCTTTCATGGGCCACAAATCTACCCATTTGATTTTATATAAATCAATATGAGGCCTTACGTGTATATAACTGTAAAAAAAACAAACAGAGAACCAGAGATCATTTCTACATTAAAAAGTCTGATATCTGAAAGGAAACCTGTTCAAGAACATACAGAAAATTCTCTTGCTGACTTACCGTATTTTTCGGCGTATAAGACGCACTTTTTCTTCCCCAAAACTGGGGGGGAAAAGTGGGTGCGTCTTATACACCGAATACATGTTAAATATAATAAAAAAAAATCATACTCATCCGATACCGCGATCCCGCGATCCCGCGATGCTGCGTGCTTCTTCTCCTCGCTCTCCTCCCGGCTGCAGCGCGTGTCTCCTCCTCCTCTGAGCGAGGAGAAGCCGACACGCATACCCCCGCGATCCCATAAGCAGGCTGATCCAGCCTGCTTATGGGATCGCGGGGGCATGCGTGTCGGCTTCTCCTCCCTCAGAGGAGGAGACACGCGCTGCAGCCAGGAGGAGAGCCAGGAGAAGCCGACACCCGTGCCCCCGCGATCTCATAAGCAGGCTGGATCAGCCTGCTTATGGGATCGCTGGGGTATGCGTGTCGGCTTCTCCTCGCTCAGAGAAGGAGGGGACACGCGCTGCAGCCAGGAGGGGAGCGAGGAGAAGAAGAAGCCCACAGCATCGCGGGATCGCGGGATCGGGTGAGTATGATTTTTTGGCACAGGGTGATCAGAAGGGGATACATTGTGTCAATGTATCCCCTTCTAATCACTCTGTGTCAATGTATCCCCTTCTGATCACTCTGTGTCAGAGTGATTAGAAGGCGATACATTGACACAGAGTGATTTTTTAGTATTTTGTTCAGAATCTTTTTTTTCTAGGTTTTTCTCCTTTAAAATTGGGTGCGTCTTATAGGCCGGAGCGTCTTATACGCCGAAAAATACGGTATTTGAAAAATTCAAGTTATCTGACATCAGTATGAGCTGGGCAGTATAAACATGCAGATCAGAAGTGTCAGACTGAAGTCAGAATTCCTAATTCACATTCTGGTTCACATTCAGTGACTTTGGAAGTACTAAAGCCATTTAATAAAAATAGGACCAGACACCTAATACTTTTAGAGGAGACAGCAATGTATACTGTATAGTTCTTCTATAATTATTTTCATTAAAATAACTAAATCTGACAGCGGTCTACAGTGATTGTCCACATCCCACATAAATAATACTAGTCAAGAAAGTCAGAAATAAAACCAAATACCTACGCAGAGTGCTGATTTAGTACAACTGCCTTCTTTACAGTATCATTCATAAACAAAATAGAAAAGGCAAAAAAAAATGATAATAACATTAACTGTTTGTAGGTGGCTAGGAAAATGCAGAAGTTTGTAAAATAGGAAAAACACATACTAATATTTTTTTACAAAACCTGCTTTTATCAGTTATACATTTTTAAATCAGATGCTCTTATACAGAGTCCCCAGTGTTTTAGTAAGCAGAAAACTGCATGGTACAACAGAAATCCCTTTATGTTACTGTGAATGTTTTTACCAGAGCTATGTATTGCAATTAATTTTACAAAATTTAACTGCATTGACATACAGGTCCTTTTGACATCAGCTGAACAGAAATCTTTACGATGAACTGCAATACAAACATGCATGGTAAAAGGCTTGAAAAGCACACACAATGCTACATGTGATTTCAGTCACACGTGATGTGCAAGAGCATGTAGTGGTAATAATTCTGGAATGCTTGCTCTTTGAAATATATAAAGGTGACCATTTAAAGTGGTTAGAAGAGCATGCACAATCCATACACCCTCATGTATCCTCTCATACAAAAAACGGCCCAATGGCTGGGCTGTCATAAACTTAGTGGGAATAAACCTAATACATTATCATATACTATACAGACAATAGACAATTTAGCTGTCTGCAATAGGTTTGCCTTTTTCTAGTTTAACAAAAAATGACTGACAAAGCACAGTATAACATAAATTGCCCATTAAGCTTTTTAGCAAATGATCCATGTCAAATAGCGACAAAGGATATATATATATATATATATATATATATATAAAATTGGAGTTATAGTGTGTGGTCACAGGTATCAAATTAGCTGGCATGGACAGCACAGCATTTAAACTGCAAGGATGTAATGTTGTCTCAAATAAAATAGATTTTAATATTTTCATTTATAGTAAGACTAAATTTTTGGATGTTGTCTCATCACTGTTTTACACTTTACATACTGTACAAGCTCAAAGAGAAATACTGTTTCAGCCAAGTCAGTGTGCATTCTGCTAGAACAAGTCCCATGTTTAAATACAATAAATTACCTAACTAAAAAAGAGAATAGATTACAGGTCTCCAGCTCATTGTCATTTACAAGTTAGATCTGCTAAGAATGTCCAACAGGAATGATAAACTGGTCCTTTCACTTGGAGAAGGGGATGTACAGGTTAGAAGTAAAGAAAAGAAAATAATACAGTTCTGTACAGGTAATCCCAAGATGGGAAGTCCCAGGAATCCCTTTGAACCATGGCTTGCATCCAGCTTGTTAGGATCGATACTTCAGGATGATAGGGACTGTATAGTATTAAAACAAAAAGAAAAAACACAGACATTAAATGTCTTGAACATGAGCAGATGTGGTTGCTCAATAGAAAACGAATTCAGTAAATATTAAGGGTAAAAACATACAGGCATTGTGGAAAACCACCAAGGGGGTCAATACTTGTTCAGTGTGTGTGTGTGTGCATATTATATATATGTGCTGACTGCATAAGTATTTATGAAACCCATAAATACATTTTGGTGTTGGGAAAAAAAAAGCAGAAATGGTAAAAAGCAAAACAAAACATGTAGGACACACAAATCCAGAATTTATACAAAGCTGTATAAAACACTTGTCTGTGGAGTTTGCAAAAATACATGCTGGGGAGATATCAAATGTGATGTGGAACATAAATAAATAAAGGACTAAAAACACGTTCCCAAGAAAGAGCATGGGATTGGCAGAATTGTGTTATAAGTTTTTGTGTTATATGTTTTTCAATTGTTGGTACAGACATGTGATTGGGGTTAAGAATACGCAACAGCTTTACTACATTAGTTTAAATTCAAGAACCTGAAGTATCTTAGGCTGGTTTAGTTAAAGCTCAGATCTCAGTCTGTTTCCTGTATGAAAGAGGTGGTGTTATCACTGTATTTATTTAGATGCATTTCTCAGAAATGGACATTCTGTTTTTTTAAACTTTTAAAGTAAATGCAGGCAAACATAAGGGTCAACAAAGTGCTAACATTTAATATGATGCCCATTAAATTTGTGACAGTACAATAAATTCAGATCATGTTTTCAATTTGATCACAAAACTGATACATTACATCATACTGATGAGAAGTGCAATGCACATTCTATGTATGAACATGCCCCAAGGTATTCAGAGCATATCTGGATAATAATACTGTATTATCAGTAAACAGCTTTTATCTGACTTGCCTGCTTGTTTTCTCTAGGTCTGTCCCCAGAGCCAGCTTAAATTAGTTTTCCCTAGATTACAATCTTGTATGTACACCACAAACACCAGATGAGACAAAAGAGTGCAAATAACTTAATGTAGCTAAACTTAAGCAATGTATTTTAAAAAGATTAAACTGTACTAAAATTGAAGCCAAATTAGGTGAAACGCGTCGGGAATGAGACTTTACACATACATATGCAACCTTACATTTTCTAATATTTAGCAGTATTGTTTGATAGACTTTTTACTCTGCAAATTCATTACTCGTTGGAGGTGCCTATATTTTGTACACATGTTATAAGTAAACTGTATAAGCACAACCTGGCATCCACATGCCGAGTGTACTGCACATGTGAAGCTTTGTATACAATAAAAACATGCTAACTATCAGGGCAGAAGCATTTATGGAAGAAGAGATATACAATTTTCTTTTCTACCATAATAACTCAAAAGCGCCACGTTCTGCTTTAACCACACCTGTCTATACAACTGACTAGGCCACAAATGCGGATAACCATTAAAAATTCAGTAACCTACATTACATATTGAACAATGAAAGTGTGGAGAGTGGGCCCACTGTACATAATACAGTTTTTTTTTCTTGGTTGGTAGCCAAAACATTTTAAATGTTTTTAGAATATGCCAGAAAATGGCTGCTTTCATCGAGTTCTCTTCAATGATTTTTGATTGATTTACAACAATGATGCAAATATCCTAAATAGCAAAATGTTGATATTTTGCAATTTTGATCCATTTAAAACAATCACAGCTGAATGGATCAAAGAAATGACAACTTTACATTCATGGACATCGTATATAGAATATCTACTGCCCTTGCTGCCAAAAGATTAACTGGGCTTTTTACAATAAGCATATTGAAATCAGGTTTCAGAAAGTATTTCTTATAAGGCACACAGGCCCAAATCTCCTGCTGGCTTGTCTCTAAAGAACTTTGTTCAGCTTTCCAATACCATAAAATAAGAAAATCATTAAAAAAATGTATACTTACCAATAATCACTAGTAGGATGAGAATGAAAACCACGGCCACTATGGCTTTCATCTAAAAACACAAAGAACATTGTTACACAAGAATATTTTTACATTAGACCAATGGAAAATGAATGTGAAAACTATAGAAAAAATAGTTTTCAGATGATATAGCGTTCACATATATACAATTACATGAATAGAAGTCTTTGATTGACATAAGGAGCAGGAACCACAGACCTGCAGCAGATGCCATCACTGATTATGCATTTAAGCAAACCTTTCTCAGCACTTTTACAAAACCCAGGGGAACCCTTCACATTATTTCCAGGTCTTGGGGAACCCCTAGTAAAATTGATGAATTAGTTGTCAGATAAATGCCCATTACATTAGTGGTGAACTGACAGAATGTTCCCCTAATGATGATGTTCTGAATGCCAACCTAAAGACAGATAAAATAACCTCTGCCGTCATGCTGCTGGCTCTAAAAAGTGGCATTGGCTCAAGACCAGTCCAGGTACTAGTAAATGAAGGGTCATTTATTGACAGCTAAAGAAACTCCTAGTAACCTCTGGAGGGACCTGGTTGAGAATAGCTGGTTTAGGCAGAGCTCTGAACTAGCTAGATCTGCCTGAACGTGTGCCTTTGACATCCCCCATGTAAATTCAGCAAGACTGTCCTTTAAAGTGCAACTTAACTTGCCCGATTTACCTATCCCCATTCCATTGCAGGGCGCTGCCATCTGTCTTCTCCTACAGACTTTGGTCATCTTGACTGACTGTGCCAGGATGACCTAGCACCCATGCAAGCGCGTAGAAGTTTGTTCACCCCCCCCCCCACACACACACACACACACACACAAGGGAGGCATCAAAACTCACGCTGCACATGCTCAGCTTTGACGGGAGAAACCTGGAGTGATCAGGCAAGTGGGACACAGTATTGCAAAAGGGAAATCACCTGCCCTTTTCTGCAAAAATGACCTGCCTGACCAAGATAATTTAAAAGTGGAACTTTAGTTCAACTTTAGTAGATGATGGGATTTTGGCGCTGCTGAAGGGTATTTGAATTTTTGAGTCTTGTGTGCTCTACACACTTAGAATGCCACTTGGAAATAGTATGAATAAAACTCAGTTTTACTAGTTTTCTAGTTCAGTTCTTTCACTGTATGACATCACAATTACAAAATAATATTTAAATCTAATCTTTAATGCTGCACAAGAAGCAGAATACTTCTGTAAATAGGATATATGTATGCTAGAAGTCTTGCTGTTCCTGTGGCATGTATCTATACATTAGACCTCTGAGAATGTAGAAAAAATGTGGACGATAACTGTACGATTATATTAATAATGATAATATTGTAAGATTAAGATTGTAATGAGTCAAACAAATCAGGCAATCTACATTATAAAAAGATATTCTATCTTAGTGGTACGGTAAAACCTGTTTGTTTGTAAGTGAGTGTTAAACATTCACAAATGTAAAAACAGAAACGCTTTTGATGTCATATATTTAGGACATTTAAATACTTACCTTACATTCCCGCCACCACATTTGTCTTCTGAGTTGTCTTGCTCTGCTGCTAAAAGCTGTGGCATTATCTGACAAACTTTCTATATAACAAATCAAAAACAGAAAACCAACAAAAATGATTATATAAAGGAAACCAGAAATAAAGGATTAATTGCAACAAGACTATATATGATATAATGTACATTTCAAGGAAACATGCTAGGTGTATTTAAAATAGCTGAGTTTACTGGAAAAATTGTGCTTTAATTTACTGGAAAGCAATCAAGCATTGCATATTTTACATTTATTCTCACCTGACTTATCTTGTAGTTCATCCAACCTTTCTCCTCGTTCTATCACCTTGGTGATGTTCTCTTGCATAACATCAATCACTTCATCCACCTGGTTCTGTACACTGTAAATATACAGTTTGTTTACTGAACGAGATGTACATTCATGAACATAAGTCCTTTACAACTTAAAGACTAAGCATTGCACAATAATCTGCATTCCTTAAGATATACATTATTTCCATGTGTTTTGATTTATGTGACTTGAAAACAATCAAAAGCTTCATGTAACAGGAATGTAAACACAAAATCATTTAATAAATGTATACAATAAATTGAAAACAGCCAAAAAAATTCCCATAAGGTACAACTTTTAAATATTAGAGAATGCTTATATAATGAAAAACAAATGACTGAGAATGATAGATAACAGCGATCAGGACAAAAGACCCCCCAAAAAACAAAATATTGCTTTTTAATTTTTATCACTTCATTTCT
Organism: Pyxicephalus adspersus; assembly: GCF_032062135.1. NCBI lineage: Eukaryota > Metazoa > Chordata > Amphibia > Anura > Pyxicephalidae > Pyxicephalus > Pyxicephalus adspersus. The sequence continues at coordinate 32,350,468 of NC_092865.1, read as the reverse complement.
ATCATTTAATAAATAAATCTGGGCACCCATGGCCTGTTAGCTCTAACGAGAGTTAACCGCATCCAATACGTGTCATGGACAGCATCTTAGCCAGGACACTATCTGCAAGGAGTTTGTTTGTTCTCCCCGTGCTTGTGTGGGTTTCCCCCCACTTTAAAAAAAAAAACCCAAAAAACATGCAGTTAGGTTAGATTGGCTTACCCCCCCAAAACTGACCTTCAAAGACATATGACTAAGATAGGGATTTTAGATTGTGAGCTCCTTTGAGGGACAGTTAGCGACATGACTTTGTAAAGCGCTGCGTAATATGTCGGCACTATATAATATGTCTAATAATAATAATAATGTAGTTACTGTTATTCCTAACAATATTTTTGATAGCCATGATTTAAGGTGAACCTTGCAATTTGAACGTATGTAAAATGGAACCTGTTGACATTCAATGAATTGTTTTATGTTTACCCCTAAATTTTTACTTGCTTTAATGTTTCTCATAGCTAGTATTTAAGCCAGATACTTTTATATGCAAAACAAAAATATATTTTAAGGAATGCTCATAAACTTTAAACCCTAAAACTATTTGACAAGAAAATAAATTATTTTGCAGCCTTATAACAAAGTCTTAGGGTGTTTGTCTTCTAATGGTAAGTCACACTGTTATTCTGGGACACCAAGTACTTGTAACCAAGCACTACCAACCATTAGTTCAGCATAAACATGATTGCAGGCCCTAATGTAATTTTGAAAAAACAATAATTTCACTATGTTTTGGTAGTGTTTTCAGTGACCCATGTACATAAAGAGTAACACGTGTTGCATGCTATTTAGAGCAACTAGATCACATTTACACAGGTTAGGAAATATTTGACCAAGTGCAACTAACACTTGCTATTCCCTGGCTTAGAACTGGAAGACACTTATTGGTTAACCAAGGGTCAGAAGTCAAATACCAGCATTAAATAAAAGGAAATATCTTGACCTTTGATTTATAGCCTTCACATTTTCTCCTAAATACCAACTGTTAAGCATGACCACCCTATTACACAGCCACTACTACATAACATTATTAACTAAAGGTAATCTGATTGTGTTGGCCATTGATGAAAGCAGAAAGTAAGACTGATTACAAACCAATTCACTGGACTGGATACACACAAGAAAGTAAAAGTATTCTTTCAGGATCTAATAATCACACATGCAAAAAACTTCTCTTCTTAACTCCAAATACACATAGCAGGTATTTCAGCTAATAAGCTCTCTGTCTATGTCATAGCACTGGACAGCAAACAAAACCATCAAGTAAAAATAGTTATCAGATGTAATAGCATCTATGTAAATGACAATTAAAAGATTCCAGTAAACATTGTATGTTAGACTAATTGCAAACAGTGTCTGCTTAATAAGGACATTTGATATACAAAGGACATATGATTTATGCAGTTCAGCGATACATCAGAAAGAATAACTACAAATATACCATAACTAAAATACAGTCATCACCACCAATAAATATATATATATATAGGTAAGTAAAATTTGTCTACTGCAACAGGAAGCCAAAATCTTTTGTCAAAGTCACAAAAATGGAAGGGATAGGGCTGTAGAAAAAGCCAAAGGACACTACAAAAAACTGGAGATACCATTTCCCCAGTCCACTCATTTCTAGTGGATAAAAGGCTTCAGTGCCTGCAGTTGACAGACTTATGTTTACAGTAGGTATGTGCTAGGTGATAAGAATAGCTATGCTGCTTGTTGTGAAAGAATATTGTTAATAGCATTTGTGTAAAAATCAGAAAAAAAGAAATAATTAGGCTCTGACTGATTAAAAAAATGTAATCACCAGATGTAAATATTTAGGACAGTTAAGGGCATTTACGTGCGTCAGAAAGAAAACATTTGTATCTCATTTGTATAAATGTCTAAATACATGTATATTGCCCGCAAAAAAAGTAAAGTTTGCATTTTTAGTCCAACAACAATGGGTACATACTGTGCGCGACATGTTTGAATTAACTGTTTGTTGGTCAATTCTTGCTTGCTGTCTGTGTATGTTTAAGAGATACAGAATCGTACCTAACTTCCTTGCAGTGTTGTCAGTCATGCCGGTCCTATAGTCCTGCAGGGAAGACATTTCAAGCCTTTGGCACCCAGCACATTCTCAGTTTTATACAGAGTATGTCTAGTATAATTTTTATGTCCTCAGATCATACTTGAACCTATAGTACCAGAACACCAAAAGACAGTGTTTTGAATATTTTTCTTTGTAGATTCAGTTTGTGGAAATGTCCTATATTTGCAGATTTCTGTGAACCCTAAGCCTGGCCCGTCTTTCCTGTCACTTGCATCTCATAAGTGGTTAGTTAGACTGTCCATCAAAGTAACATGCCAATTATAAGTAGCAGAAGACTAACTGGGTAGCCAAGAACCAGTAACCAATGAGGTAAATTGGTTTAAAGATTTGATTGCCTATAGGTTTCTGGGGTCCTGGGCCACTTGTAAGTGACCAGAGCTTTTGCTTTTTAGTGTCTGTTTTGTTTCATCCCCAAAAGAACACTTTATAAAAAAAAAAAACATTGGTGCATGAAAGAACAGGTTAAGGGTGGCACAGATGTTTTGAAGAAGTGGATTTTTTACACCTCTGTATTTGAAAAACATCCTGTGTTGACTTAGTCACAAGAACGGATTTTATTTGCATTCCACTTTCTTCGTCCAAATGACACACGTGGAGGTTTGCTAAGAAGGAATTTGTAACAGAATATCATACTTTGCTTTGGCTGGGTACAGGATAAAGAAATCTGCTGGATAAAGAACAACTAACCTAATATATTAAAACTCGAAATATCACAAACAAAATAGTATAGATGAACACTAATTCTTTCAATATATTCCAAATGTTTTTACTATATGCTCAAATACTATCCTTGGATAAAAAAAACTTGCATGTCACAAATACACTAAGGAGTCACTTCTTAAAGATTGTGGAATGTTTAATGTACAAATGTGTTATAAATAAAATATATGGTGCGAAGTAACAGATATGCAGACAACACAGATACTTAATGCAGCTTTGTTAATGTCCAACTCCAGCCTGCCTTTTGGAAAATAAAAAACAGCAGCACATTGATTAGGGTATTCCTGTGTTCTCCTATCCCAATACAACATTCAAACCATTGTCCAAAGCATCACAGTCCTAACTAGCTCAGCCGTTCTACCTTACCTTAACCAGTCTAAGCCTTGCTTTGCAGAACATTACAGAGAGTTTTAAGGAAACAGTGCTAATCATCACAACACACATTATTATTGTTATGTTTTTAAGAAATATTTTAATAATGGGTACTATTGAAATACTTTGTATTTCGCATTCACAAAGCTCTAGGTTATTTTCATGTGTTTCCCAGACTAAAAAAATACTTTCCTGCAAAAAAGTAGTAAATACCTCCTGTAAACACTGCAAAATGTCACTATAATGCAGAAAAAAACAACACCTGAAGTCTCTGGATAAACTGACACTTCCAGTAGTGTTGGATTCCTGGTGCCCCCACGCACTCTGATTTCTCCTGCAGCCCTGTACTTCCATACTGTGCCCTGTAGAGGTCAACAAGAGGAGTCAAGTGATCAATGGTTCTGGGGGAGTTGGTTTCTGAGTTGAACAACCATTATGGGGCTGAATGGATTAAAGGAGCGTGTATCCCCCATCCTTCTGTGTACCTCCGGGGGGGGGGGGATAAATCTAACAAAGTCCCAGATTATAAGTAAAAACTCCACATTAGTTGTAATCCTTCTCCAACCTATTTAAATTAAAAAATTGTTTATTTCCATACTGCTCGCCCATTCGTAGCTGCAATGATTGGATAAAAAGTTAACCAAATATCAGCCCAACTGCCACTTATGCATTTACATGTCCCGTTCTCCATCTGGCTGATCACTACTTTATAGATTCCATGAATGTGGAAAAAAGAGAAGATTATTTCTTTATCACCATAATCACGAGGGATATGGTTTTCACATAGAATTATAGATCTTCTAGCGTAATAAACAGCATAGTAAAAGTAACAATGGTGTGCTATAATCCACAGTAACAGAACACTAACTTTTAGAAATTCCATGTACGTGAACAAGTGATATGGTCTATGACATAGGATCAGCAGCATGATAAATTAAAAAAAAAAATCTAGTAATAATAAAGCATTCTTGTGTATTTGTTTATGTTACTTGTGCATGTTGTGCTAACATATTACAAATCATTTCACAGAGTCCATAGTTATGCTGCAAACTGTCTCTAGTTTACAATGTAATATCCCTACTAAAGTCATATACCTAAAAAAGCCAATTTTATGGGAAGCCAATTAAGAAAGCTAATAGTATGGTTTTCAGATGTGGGAAACCAATGAACATACAGTAGAACATACAGTATTGCTGAGATTCAAAATTGGAGCTGCAAGGCAGCAGTGTTACCTACTGAGCCTTGGTGTTACCCACATCCATACCTACATTTATTTTTTTTAATTTCTCTTAAACTGACCTAACTCTTTTTATATTTGTATGAATTATAAAACTTTGAAAAAAAAACAGTAGAAGAATAAAGCATATTTTCTCAATGTCATCATAAAATATCTCTATTCCTGTTTACACAGCTGAAGTAAGAAATATAATCCCTCATAAAGGGATCATTGAAAGCAAAAAAAAAAAAACAATAGGAAAACTAAAGGAATGAGAAAGAACAAGACAGGGAGGGAATAGGGAGTGTGATAGAGAATTTGTAAATTAATCAGGCCTAATAATTTACTATTTGAGTGAATTACTATATATGCACCAATATTATCGGTTAAGAGGTTGAGAGCATTCAGAGGTTTCCTAGGCCATTGCACTACTAGTGTATACCCATACATCTACAGCTATCCATTTCCCTTAACATACCCTTCTTTCCTTTCTTTACGGCTGTTAGATTTGCATTCTGTATATTTCCCTCCTATACAGTTGTTGCCCAGACATTTTACCTGCTAGGTGGGTATTTCAGATACACTAACCAGACAGAAACAAAGTCAGTATTTATAGAGCCACAATGTGTTAAAAAAAAAACTTAAAGTTGACTGAGCTCCCCCTTTTTCTTCCATTGCAGTAGTCAGAACAGAAACATATACTGTCAGTCAATTCTTCTTTCAATAAATGTTGTAATTTTACCATAAAATAAAAAAAAACAGGGTACTTAAATAATTTTTAACCAAATTAGGACAACATTTTACCTATTCTTTTCAATAGTGCCTTTCTTTTTTACACTTTTACCACTTTTGTTGACCTGCAAAAATTCAAACACACACTGGATAATAACTAATCACCAAGTGATTTCAGCAAACGATAAAGACTAAAGGATAATTACCTATCAATTTTTGAAATCATGAATCTTCGAACATGGAAGCTTTTAATAAACCTGGGGGGTAGTTCTAAATGTCCAGGATACATAACATATAGATATTTTGAAATTCTGCCCAATTTTTGAATTGGAATCAGATGTTTTGTTCTCATATGCTATTAGTAGAATTGTATGGTGTGCTGTAATATTTTAGGCAATCATCTTCTCCCCTGTGAATCACAGCAGATAAAATGTGCAATAAACATGCCAAAGGATGTATATAACGCAGGTATCCCTCTTGAGAAACGCAAAATTGTAAACACAGTCTCACAGCACCGTTAAATATAACCCAGTAGCACTGGGAATGGTATGCTTCACTTTCCAGCTGTCACTTGCAGACTTACTGTCTGATTTTGTCATTCCTTGGTCCAAACTTAGGTGCAGAAGGTCCCCTCCTGGCAAGAAAGAATATGGAGTCAGATACATATCATGTGACTTCAAGTCACAGTAACCACAGCAAATTAATTACAGCGTGGCGAAAGAGAACACAAACGCAATAGTAATAAAAATAATAAAAACAATACTGTTCAGTATTTTTTGGTCGTCTGTTTATATAATATTACCATTCTGTACAGAATTGTACTGTAAAGAACACCTAAGCTTGGATCACAATTTACAGTTCAGTCAGAAGCTAGTTAAACATCCCCCCAACCCTCCACAGTATGTACACCCCATGACTCCCATTTTTGTTAGCAGTGCCTACAGATAAATGTGATACAGTGGAACACAACACAAGGGGGTTATTTATAAGGAAGAAAGTTAGACATTCACTAAAACATTTTCTAGAGAAACATCGTCCAGGCCCATTTGTTTCAATGCCAGTGATTCTCCAAGGAGAATTTACACTTTAATTTTTTTTTTAACAAATACCAATGCAAACAATGCAATGGTGTACAAGTATACCCATATATATAACCTCTACCCCTACCCAAAGTGTGCCCCAGAAACTGACATTTCCCACTTTGGTGAGAGTTTGAAGAATTCAAATCAGGGCTTTGACTAGGCCAGTTCATAATCTTTAATTTCTAGTTTGAGCCATTCCTAGATTTGCTAGTGGCTTTCAGATAATTACCTTGTTAAAATATCTCATTATAATTCAACCCTGACTTTCTGACAAATTCCTAATAAGTAAACTTTCACTTGTAAAACAATTTATAGCTGACCTAATTACTGAACGCTGTCTAGACCCTGAAGCAGCAGAACAACCCCAAACCATAACGTTCTTAGCACCATGCTTCACAGATGGTATAGTTTCTCATGCAGGTTAAATCCGCGCAGTCTTTTTATGATTGTAGATTATTATTATTATTAAACAGGATTTATATAGCGCCAACATATTACGCAGCGCTGTACATTAAATAGGGATTGCAAATGACAGACTAATACAGACAGTGATACAGGAGGAGAGGACCCTGCCCCGAAGAGCTTACAATCTAGATTGTAGATGCATGCACTTTGACACCAACGGTAGCAGGAGTTTCCTACAGATCCTGTAATGGAATATTGGGGTTCTTTGAGACTTATTTTAGCAGCAGTCAGCTTTGAGTTTGTTGAGTGAGCCAGGGAGTCCTGGACAAATCACCTGAAGTCATTTAAAACCTATTCCACATATAAATAGATTTTCCTACAACTGAGTATTTGGTTTTAAATCATTTTAAATCCCTTACCAGACCTATAGGCATCCAAGTTATTATTAGCACCTAAGATGAAACACCTAAAATTTTAAAGCTTTGAAAAGTAGAAAATGTTTGTTTAGAGTACTTTTTTGGAATATATTGGACTTTTAAATTCAGTAGCTTAGGGTTAGTGTTTCTTGAATGGAATTAACTGATTTTCCATAATGCCTAAGATTTATTGCCATAAAGTATATCTAAACTCAAATCTTTTTTTCACCATCATGGACAAAACAGGAATTAATAAAAAAAAACAACTTTTTTTCTTGTTTATGGTCTGTGCTCCATTAGGATAATTTTACTTTTCCTGCCATGTATACTCATTCCAGATATGAGAGACAATCTTTCCAAAGTAAGGTCAATACAACGTGTCCCTACTGGAAGATTTTAAACTGAAAATAGTAATGAAATTTGATAAAGATGGCACTGCCCTACACATTTACATGTAGTGTGATTTTAGTAAAATGTAAACAATAATAACAGATAATCCAGACATCTAAAAGCACAAAGTTCCACTTAACTGACTAGCTAAATGGAAAAACTAACACAAGTAATGTCGCTTCATTTGTTTTAGGTGAGGATATTAAAGACAGACTGAAACGTAGTGGAACATTTAAATGGTCCAATAATTTACAATAGTAATACAATAATTGCTCTAAAAATGTTTAATGATTTTTTCCCTGGTACAGCTGCACAGACTCCTCTCTCCTGTATTTAAACTCCTCTCTGTAATTTCCCTGCACAATGTGAGTTTCTCACGGCGTGCATTTGACGTTGCTGAAAGTCATATACAGGCTGCCTCATGTCCTGACTGGATGACATCCAGCATCATCTAACGCTTTCCTAGCCCTAACTGAATTGTCCTCACCCCTTTCCTTAATGGTTGATGTTAGCTATTGTAAACATGGGGGTTTAGCATCATGTGGGCATAACAGCTTTCGGTTTTTTAGAAAGCTTTGTTCCATACCATGTCAGTCCCTCTCACCAACAATGATCTGTCTGTATTGAAAAGACCCAGTGATGAAGTCACTGGGTCTAAAATAAAATATGTATTGAAAACAGGTATTCATTAGCATTTTCAAAAGAATGGCACTGACCCATGAATGATAGATAATTTTTGGTAAGTTTTAATAAATAACTGGCTGTAAGCAACCTCAATTTTAAATTGATCAATAGTTCTAAAGCTAGCAATATCACATTATGTGATGTCAGTTATATTATTTATGCTAAGGTGAGCATAGCTGGGGTATACAAATATATTTTAGGAAATAGGAGTAAACATGACTGCAATACTTGCTGGAAGATCACACACGGCAGCTACACAATGTTAATGTAAGCAAAATAATAATACCCTGTAAGCCTCTCTTATAAAGAAAAACTGATTGGGTAGCAAGATCCTAGGCACATACATAGACAGTAACTGAACAGTGGGTTTCAGAGGTGGAGGTTCTCAAAAGATGTTAAAGTGGTGAATAAAACTCCTTTCCTAATAAAACTTTTGTCATATATGCAACTAGAGAGCGGCTAAAAAAAAAGTTCAATACCACTCACAGAAAAAAATCTTCTTCTTCATCCGAGTCCTCTTCCAACAAATTCCGCTGTGGAAAAAGTATAAATTATTACAAAAAGGTCAACCTTCAAATGATGTGTGTGGCTTACAAGAAAACAAACATGTCATATACATCCTGTATAAATCTATGGCTACATACACACGCTCAATAATTGTGGTTGGAAAGCATCTTTCACTTTTTTTCACCCTGTACATAGACCATCGTTCTGCTATTCTCTTTCCCCTTCACTTGTATTACGATCGTTTGTTGTTCGTGGATCCACCAGGATGGATATATGAACAACATCATACAGCGCCATTCTGTTCAATGGAGAGGGGAGGGGGAGAACGATGGAGTGGCACCCCTCCGCTGCTCTATCTTCGCTTCACTTCAATTACAATCGTTCCTCGTTAATGGATACGCCAGGACGTATCCATAAACGACGTTGGACGAGCGCTGTACACACCCCAGATTCTCGTCAGATAGTATCCCTGAGGCGATTATCAGACGAGAATCATCTGACGTGTGTACGTAGCCCTGCCCAAAAACAAAATAAACATTTAGAATACTAGTACACAGAAAGAGAAGCGTGAGGCTGGATGATGGGTCTATGAGCTGGGTTACACAAGAGGAGTGAGATGGCTGGCACCAAGAACCCAAAATGATGAAAGGGAGAAGAGATGATGAGAAAAGAAGAGACTTCTTGGGTCAGTCCGTGCAAACAGCTTCTCCAAATAAAACTAAAGGATACTCCTACAGCGACATAATTGTTTTACACACAGAGTATCTTACGGAGAAATTTCCTACTCTGTGAAAATCAATACTACCACTTTAATCTGATATAAAAATTATTTGCATTAACTGTTTAAAAAAACATTTAATGTAAGTCTTGGCACTGAGAGACTGCAAAATCATTAAAGTGATATAGAGTAACAAAAGCTTGGGAAACAATGCTCCTAATTCGATCTTAACACATCCTGTCCAAATACTTCTAAGTCATCTCTCATCCTCATCACCATTTTCTCTCTGGCTCCATGTTTCAGTTTTGGAATATTTCACTTCATCTGTATTCAAGCATCTGAATATTCTACAAAAGCTATTTCTGTAAATGCTGCCAATTCAAAATTAGGCCAGTACAAAATTGTTATTTCTTTGTGATTTCTGTCAGCACTGTATGCCGCAAACTACATCAACAGTTAGTGTGTTATCATATTTTCGGTTCTACATCTTTACTGTTAAAAGAAATCTAATATTAATTTATTTTCCATTCATGCTAAATCTTACTTCTGTGCTCATTGAGCATAATTTTAGGAAAGTTTAAGTTTAGGCAAACAAGGACTTGGTGTACATTTATAGTTCAGTGTTTAACCTAGAAATTTTTTTAAGCCGTGTGGGAAGAAATTGTAGGTGGCAGCCCCTGTATTCTGAACCAAATCTTCAGTAACCACCCGAAAACAGCCGAGTGGTTACTAAAAAATGCCGAGTGGTGCGCTCAGCTAAAAGGAGCTGGGGAGAAGACTGTAGCTTTATCGCTGGAAATATATCTGCACCAACCGCTGATAACCATTAAACGTGCAATTTCATGCCACAATTGAGACACTCATAGACAACTGTTATTAACAACTGAAATATTGCCATAAAGATGCAACTGGTCAGTAAACTGCGGTGAAAAAAACACTAGACCCAAAGGTAACAAACCAAAGTTTGTTATATGTGCCCTGACTACATGGTCAAACCTAGGAACAGAATCTAAACATTATTACCAAAGGGTACTAACACATAGCAAACAAACATTAGTATCTTGTAACAAGGTCAATGAAAAATAAATTATCACTGGTTATTACAGGTTAGAGACCTTTGCACACCATTTACTACCTTAGTAAATAAGCTCATATATACTAATACTATGAATCTTTGTCTTAAAACTAAGAAGAAACCAGCAGAATTGTTCAACAATCAGCAGAATGTCTGCTTTCAGATTTTATGTTGTGCCACACTAAAGCCAGTATCTGATCAATTTTCTTTGGCAAATCTCCAGTACAATTACCATCCACAGCAGTGCGTATTCTATTGCTTTGATTCTGTACGGGCCATTCCATCTCCACCCACTATAAAACCAAAGACATCTCGGACAAAGAGGTGAAGCTGGCTATAGTAGATTTCTACAATTTCCAGTCAAACACTCCTAAATGTGAACAGGATTACATTACTAACATAAATTCCTTCTGTGATGAGTTGCTACCACCCAAAACACAGCCATGTGTGCCAATTCTAGTCACCAAACAGAAATGCTGTTTTGTCAGATATTTGCTATGCAACAAAAACAGGATTGTTCCATCTGGGACAATACTTTATACAAACTGAGCATAATATTTATAGGTGTGCTCCTTTACTTGGTAAATAGGATATTTTTTTCAGGTCATACGGATTGTTAATTCCAGACGCAAAATCAACACTGTTGCAGAAAAGTTAACATACCGTTTGTTTCCGAGTTCATTTTATTCAGGTCCATCGACTACCTGGTTCCCTGCAGATTTGCCCAGCCATGGGGGGGGGGGGGGGGGTTTATATGTGTTATATATGTTACTAGCATTAAAAACTTGTTGTATAAAAATACTATTTAAACATCAAAAAAACTCTATAGGTCATTATCCCTCGACTGACACCAATGATAGTATTCCTTCCTCTGACAACAATGATAGTATACTAATTCTTCCCTGACACCAATGATAGTACACTATTCCTTCTCCTAAAACCAATGATAGTACACTATTCCTTCCCCTGACACCAATATTAGTACACTATTCCTTCCCCTGACACCAATGATAGTACACTATTCCTTCTCCTAAAACCAATGATAGTACACTATTCTTTCCCCTGACACCAGTCATAGTACACTATTCCTTCCCCTGACACCAATGATAGTATACTAATTCTTCCCCTGACACCAATGATGGTACACTATTCCTTCTCCTGAAACCAATGATAGTACACTATTCCTTCCCCTGACACCAATATTAGTACACTATTCCTTCTCCTGAAACCAGTATTAGTACACTATTGCTTCTCCTAAAACCAATATTTGTACTGGCGAGGGGGAAGCGCCAGGTGCCGCCATCTTCTTTTCTCATTTCTTTCTTCGTCACCCAATCTCGCACACTGCACAGGTGTGAGATCGGGTGACGTAGCTGCTCTGAAAGGGAAAAAAAAGAGTAGACGTCTCACAGCCATATACTGATCACCCAGTCTATATCAGGATTGTCTAAAAATACCCAAATGTCGTGGACTTCCGTGTGTCCACGAGTGTCCCCAGGTTGTTCCCCCTAGCATGTACGACGCAACCATACCAAACAAATCTAAGGTTGAAGGACGTGGTTTTTAATAATTTTTTATTAAATTGAGTCAGCCAGAAAAAAGACGGGAATTTTTACCTTTCAGGGTTTGTTCTAAACAAAGTAAAAATGTTGTGTTTAGATCCGCTTTAGTGTGATAAATCACCATGTACCATAAAAAACTAATTTCATCCCTTTTTTCCCCCCATCCAATTATTACCAAGCTCCAGCAGTGACCTCGCGTTCATTGTTCAGGGCCAGCTTTCTGATAGTAACAACTGCACATGAAGTCCATACAATGACGGCAGCACAGACACAGATAGTCCCCATTATAAGATCATGTGACTGAGTGACAACACCGGAGAACAATTAGGCTGAAGTGTTGTCATACAACTCCTGAATTTGGATCACCGAGTAATAATTTTATAAAATCTGTAGATTTAACACTACTACAAATTATTTTTATCATCCTGACATGTTACATATATATATCATTTCAGTGATGGGATTACATCTATAAAGAATTATTATTCTGTCACCAAACCAGCATAATCCCCCATACAATGCAGGCCAATAATCAAAACAATGTTACCAATCTGCTTACTCTGTATTATACCGATACACCTTGTTTGGCTTCATTATTTGGCTTCATGTACACCTTGTACACAAAACAATGGGGCAGTGACTCCCATCCTGAATATAGTCACAGGCACTGCTAATAAAGATAATCCGCGGGGTTATTATACTACACAGAAGACGTCGCCTTGGCATTGTCAGAGGAATATAAAGGTGAGCACAGTATTGATAGGAATATTCCCCAATAATAAACATACCAGCACCTGTAATGAACACTGCCTGCCGGGCCCGACCGTGACGTCATCAACTAGACATCGCATCAAAAGAGCTAAAGAAAAATGGCCGGTGGGAGCTCTTCTGAGCATGCGCAGGAGCAAACCACTAGAGCTCCGGGGAGACAGAGTGTGCCGCCATTTTTTAGAAGCCCAGACATTCCACAAGCTGTGATTGAGCTTGAGCCCAGACATTGCGCAAGCAGTGATTGAGTGTTTTTGTCTGCGGAAATGACACTTTTTATGAAAAGAATTATCTACCCAATAAAGAGTTTATATAAAATAAATAAATATTTAAAATAACGACTTTGTGTAGGAGTTTGGGTTCCACATAGGGTATGTTCAGACTGATGGTGACGTTGCTGTGCATTTACTGCTTTCCAATGTCACTTAACCGCTGCCCCAGAGGAGGCATTATATGCGAGGGCTATGCATGGCTGCCCAGAATAGGTCGTCAGTGAGAATTGTCAAAGACTGTCCCTGAAAACCATGTTGGTTTTGAAAACCATGAACAGGATAAAAGCACCCCTAAAACTGTAAATTAAAAACATTTTGAGTGTTTCACATTATCCTTTCCTGAACGTCTCTTTTTATTTATTGGAAAATTGGCAAAGGTATCCTATAACAGTGCATGGCTTCCCTTTCTGTTTTACGGCAATAGCTTTCTCAGAAGCCCCCCCTACCCAGAAGACCATGATTGTTCATTAAGATTTGCCTACCATTGTCTTCAGTGCAATTCCCCACAATTCACCCTGGTAGAATTTTTCTTTTAAATTTTCATGGGTTATATTTCTTCCAGTTTGTTAATCATTAGTCCTGAGAGTTGTTTACCTATGGCCTAACTTATTACAAGCTATTTCTACCCTGTTCAGATATATACACTGATTGTCTATAGTGATTTCATCAGCTATTTTGGGTGACATATCCTTTTATTTGTATTAGTCCCCAGTTCTTTGTTACTTGCTGATATTGTATTAGTTATTAGGATGGCTGGTGCTCAGAAGGAAGACTGGTGACTAATGACGCTGTCTGAACTTTTAACAAAAGGATAATAAACGCAAACTTTATACTAGTTTTTCATTATTGCATTGGAAATATGACAGCAGTGTAACTTAAAAAAAGAAAATATCATGTATTCTATAATACATATTTCTCATAGTGCTAATACCTAATTATAGAAGTGAATATGTGTGAATAAATATTCAGGATGCTTCTTAAAAGGACTGAAAAGCTTAAGTTGTGGGGAACGCTGGATAAAATAAGTTAGGGAGTTGCTTGCAGAGCTATACTAAGTAGATAACCAAATAATTTAATTTCTGTAATACAAATGCTAGCTAATTTAACCATTTAACCGTTTCTGCTCCAGGGCCCTGAATTTGATCCCTGGCAAGGATACTGTGTGCAATGAGTATTTATGTTAGCACTATGTTTGCTTTGGTTTCTTATTGGAAAATAGACCTTGAAGGCCAGGATCCAAACTCGTTTTTAGTATTTCTTTAACAAATAGCAGGAAATATAGTAAGATGTGGTTTACAAGGATAAGGACAAGACCATTCTGGTCTGTTTGTGGTCCTGGAGAACTGGATCTGGGCTTCCCTTATCTTGAGTGTATTTGCATGAATGTATATGGTAGAGTGGTAAACAGAGGGTCAGAGAAGGTCTCTGGGTTTATAGGGTACAGGGGACAAGGAGTTCTTGTGAAGACAAGGATTTTTTGGAAAATACATCGGAATATTTAACACAAGTATAGCATTACATTGCTACACTTTAAAAACCCAGAAAGATGCCTTTTTTAGGCACTCCCTGAAAAATCAGACTCCTTAAGATCTTCACCCAGAAGTTTTCATTATAGCAGAGATGGCAGCAAGGAGGTGAGCATTCAGTGGGCTATTTAGTATTTAGTATCACAATTTTTGGATAACTTTGCATCTTGGCTCTCACACATTCTTTCCCATGACCTGCCCACCCTCATCCTTGTTGACCTTAATGTTGCAATGGAAGAGCCCAACCTTCCCTCCTCAGCCAAACTGCTTTCCATTACCTCCTCATTTGGACTCACTCAGAACATCAATTGCCCCACACACATAGCCAGACACACTTTAGACCTGGTATTTTCGAAACTCTGCAACCTCACCCTCCTAGACAACTCACCATTTCCCATTTCTGATCACAACCTTATCATCTTCAACCCATCGAACTCTTGCCCTCCCTTGACACATCCCAGACCTGGTCAATGGCAGAGAGTTATCCGTAACCTTGACCACAACCTTTTCTCAAACTGCCTTGCGCCCCTAAACTCCGCCTTCTCCAAAATCACCTCCCCAGATGAAGCTGCCACCATGTTAAGCCACTCTCTTTCCTTGGCTTTGGATAAAGTAGCCCCTGCCCCCTTCCGCTACTCCCGCCCTGCCAACCCCCGACCCTGGCACAACAATCACACCAAATAGCTAAAAAAGTCTGTTCCTGCAGCTGAGCATAAGTGGAGAAAATCTGGCCTCAGCGCTGACTTCATGAACTACAAAGCCAAGTTACAAAGCTTTAACACTGAACTCACTGTCACCAAGCAAAATTATTTCTCCACAGTCATTTCCTCTCAAGCTTCCAACCCACGCAAGTTCTTCTCAACAATTGACACCCTCCTAATCCCCACACCTGCTCCTTCTACAACATCCTTCTCTGCCCAAGACACCGCCACCTATTTTAGAGATAAAATAGACAAAATCAGACATGATGTCTCTGCTCACAGAGCCACTCCAACCATACCCTCCCCTTCCACCTGTAAATCATCATTGGCCTCCCTCAGCCCTGTTACTGTGGACAAAGTCTTATTTCTTCTCTCAACATCTCCATATACTACCTGTCTGCTTGACCCAATTCCCTCCCAATTCAACCTGGATAAAACAGAACTCATCATCATCCCCCCCTCAAATTCAAAATCTCCCCGACATATATCTAACTTTTAACAGCACTGTTATTCGTCCCTTTTCTCAGGCACGTTGTCTTGATGTCACCTTTGACTCTGCCCTCTCATTTACCCCCCATATTCAGAACATTTCCAGGTCCTGTCACTTTCACCTACGCAACATCTCCAAAATTCGCTCCTACCTGTCCCCTGATTGGCCTCCCTCAGCCCTGTTACTGTGGACAAAGTCTTATTTCTTCTCTCAACATCTCCATATACTACCTGTCTGCTTGACCCAATTCCCTCTGATCTACTCTGCGCCCAATCCTCCACCCTGGCCCCTGCCCTACCCGAACTTTTAAACCTCTCTCTTTCTACTGGTAAATACCCCTATCCTAATGAAACCATCACTAGACCCCTCCCTACCCTCTAACTACCATCCTATCTCCCTTCTCCCATATGTTTACAAACTTCTTGAACGCCTTGTCTACAAAAAACTCACTGATTACCTGAGCACCAATTCTCTCCTTGACCCCCTCCAGTCTGGTTTTAGAGCTGCCCATTCCACTGAAACAGCCCTTACCAAAGTGGCCAATGACCTCATCAGAGTTAAGTCTCAAGGCAACTTTTCCCTGCTCCTTTCTTCTTGGTCTTTCCTCTGCTTTTGACACTGTTGATCACCCCCTTCTAATACAAATCATGCGCTCCATTGGTATCAGTGACACTGCTCTCTCTTGGCATGCTTCCCATCTGTCTGACCGCTCCTTTCAAGTTTCTTTCAATGGTAATTTCTCCTCACCCACTCTCCTCCCTGTTGGTGTTCCCCAAGGGTCAGTCCTTGGACCTCCTTTGGCTTACAGCACCATCTGTATGCTGATGACACTCAAATCTATCTGTCCACCCCTGACCTGTCTCCCTAAGTCCTGAATAAGGTCTCATGCTGCCTGTCAGCCATCTCATCATAAATGTCTGACCGATTTTTGAAATTCAACCTGGATAAAACAGAACTCATCATCATCCCCCCCTCAAATTCAAAATCTCCCCGACATATATCTAACATATATCTAACTTTTTAAGTCAGTTGAAGACAAGCTTAATATAACTGACCAAAGCAAAAAAAAACATTTTCTTTATCTTATCTGCCCACTTGCACCACATCCCCTCTTATTCTTTCTAAATGTCTGCCTAGATGCACAATCTGACTTGAACTCCTTTTCCTAAAGTCCCCATGGTTCTCTCATCTGTTCTGTGTATATGTAGATTTAGGTAATTGGTGATCTGCCTAGCTTTATTTTTTTTTATTAGTTTTTCCATGATCAGAAAACTAAGCACTTGTGGACCCCACGGTATTCAATTTTTATTTTTTGTTTGTATGATCTACAGACACATAACTCCCCTTAATACAATGATTTTTTTTATTTTTGTTTATTGCTCAATGTCCTTTTCAACTCAATAAATCTCTTCAAAATGAAATTTACAATAAAATTACCCAAGTGATGTGATGTTTTGTTTTCATTAGTGACTTTCAGACAGGACACTCAAATTGAGCAGTTTTATCAGACTTTTCTATTTTTTTGGCCTGTCTAATAATTCTAAAATTTGTTTTTTCAAGACAGACTCTTCCAAATACTTTTTTGCCAAAAGGGAAAAGTAAAGTACAATCCTCGCTTGTTAGAGTGCCAACTGAAGCCTGCCCTGCACATCACCTCAATGCACTTTAGCTGTGAAAACATCCAATCAACATTCCAGTAGATATTTCAATCTGGTTGTGAAAAGTATCAGCCTGGTTAAATATTACATTTCAAGCACAGTCGTTTCAATGTAAAATCCAGCTTTTTGGATGTAAATTTCACCTTATGGTATTATCATCTTTTCTCTGAAAACAGTTGACTGTTTTGTGATCCCTCTATTAACCGATATATTCAAAATGTAGAATTCTTTTTCTGTGCCCCATTAAATATCTTTGCCTGGCTATTAGTATCCATTGGATCCAGTGGTCCGTGATGAGGAACTTATATACACATCAGATAAGTAATCAAAATATCATAGCTCCTTTATTTCATACTTGTTCCAGGTTAATGACACTGGGCCTGATCTATTAACATTCTCCAAAACTAGAAAAGATGGACTTTCATGGGAGAACCTGGGTGATCCTCCTTCTTAAAAACCATTTGCTATTAGTTGGCAAATGCTGTAAACCCTGGACCAGATGCATTCTAGGTCCCCTATGATAGTTTATCTTCCCTAGGCTTGGAGAGCTTTAATAAATTAAGCCCACTATGTACTTAAAGCAAGATTGTCAGAATTAAAATCAATGTTGTGGGTCAGACATAGCTAGTAGAAAAAAATAAATTCAACTGGACTTTTTCAGTAATGTTAAAAATATTTCAGTTCTTCACCTCATTCAAATGAACATTAGGAACAATCCCCAGCATAATAGTGTAAGTAGTGGCCAGAAAACCCTGCATGATCTGCTAAATGCTTCTATGTTTTTTAAGAAATGTAAATGGCTTTAGGCATCAAAGTAACAAAAAATCCTAGTGCTTTATATCTGTGCAAAGACATTCTGAATTACAACAATATTTTGAAAAACTTTACTAAAGCTGAACTTCAGCCATACCTTCCATCTTGCACAGCTGAACAGGCTTCTCTTAGGTACGAAAATTGCTTACGCTTTAATCCTCTCCCAGGCTGCAATAAAAGCTGCAGCAAATTAGAATCTGATTTATTTTCCCAGCAAAAAGACATATATTTAGCTACTTTCACCACTGCCATACTATCCCTGGCCAATCCCTCTCATTTATTGGATTTCAGTTCTTTCACTTAGCATTACTTGTGGGCTAACCTATGTACAGCACTCTGCTACTAATCATGATCTGCCTACATTTCACAGGGAAATACAAATACCAAATTAGGTTTTCACTGTGTCTGTTATAAGGTTTAGAATAAAAATAAAAAAGGTTTTTATCTTTAAACATCAAGCTTTTACTGTACCTCTAGCAGACTGTTTTAAAAGCACCCAGAATACTAAGTAGTATACAACTATTGCTTTAGAACTGTTATCTTTACTGTGAGCAAATGGCCTAAAAATGGAATCTGGAATGCCAAGGGTCCCTACAATAAATTTATATAGGTAGTCATAATTTGTAGCTACCTCGTGTAAACAAAGGTATTTCCCCTCTTTTTCTTTGCTCATTCAGAAACACTGAGTTCTTCATATAATGTCTAGATTCACTTGAGACTACATCAACAGTGCTAAAAATGACTGCTTAAGAAAATCCTAATAATTATTTCTACCTTGGATACCTTAGGAAAGATGTAACCTTGTACAGGTGATCACTGGCTGCTTGCAGACACATAAAGCCATGGTCTGTCTGGTGGGTGCCACTTGTACTGACATTGCATAAAGAGAACCAGGTTGGTGGAGTAGGTAGGAGAAGAGCGTGAAATGCCTCTTTAGTAGCAGACAGAGCTCAAGGTCAGAACCTTAAAATATGAAGCCAGTAACAGGTAACAGGTCTAATGGAAGTCAAACCTATTACCTTTAAGGCCAAACTGATTTGGTTTGAATTTACTGCTACAACTAAAAACGTTTTCTCCATGATCATAAAAATTTATAGGGCTGGTTTATAGAGAATGATTTACTGAGTACCCTCAGTAAAAAACATACATAGGAAACAGTAACTGGTAGCTCTTATGACTCAGGAAATATCCAGGCATCATATGGTAATTCACTGGTCTTTCTCTAACGTCATGGCAGTACATAAGCAGGTGCATGCTTCAGTCAAGATCCGGGGTAAATAGCCTGTAGCCTTCACTATTCAGCAAACAGATACACAGTTAAATTTATGGATTTTTATTCACATGTAAACACTATTACAGCTTTTTAAAACATGCATGCAATTGATGTAATTCAATTAACAGGGAGCAGTTGGAAACAATTGTGTTTACAGGTTTGCATGAAATTGCAGTGGATTTTGGTGTGCTTTCTGTTAAAAGTTGCCTCTAGCAACACAGTTGTATTTCCTCCTCTGAAGGAAAAACTGCACCACAACCACATGGCAAAGGTAGTTGTTAGACTTTGCGGTTTATAGACTGGAGTGGAGTGCGGTTTTTGAAAAGGAACATCTTCCTGAAACTGGGCCATTTGGGCACTGGATTTAATAATATAATATTTTACCTAATGGAAACTTTCTTCCAGTTGTTACAAATTATGGACTAATTTTGCCTTTTGGGTACATTATTGACATGCCAACAGATGGTGACTTTTTTATGTCACCGTGCAGAAGACTGGCAAATAATAAAGGAAACATTGCATTGCCAAGGTCTTGTTATTCTGCCTGGAAAATTACTCACAGTTACAGAAAGAGCAGGTTACGTGGGCCATATGTTGTTTTTAGTTTCCAATACTCCATATTTCATACCCATCATCTCTTATTTATCACATTCTTAGTAGCATTGGATTAAGAAAAACTGTAGCTACTACTGTTTATGAAAGAATATGAATGAGATATGTTTTTATTGGTAAAGTAAGAACAGAAAATAATACACGTTAAAGTGCATTTGAACCTAAAAGTTAAAAATTAGTGTTGCTGCACCTGCAGTCTTGGATAATGAAATTCTATTGTTTTTTTTTTATTCTTGTGGTACTAAACCTGATCACCTGAAAAGGGATGTGGTTTAAACCCTTAGTACTCACATCACCCCAAATAATTCTCCCAGGTACGGTGATAAACCTTGCATTGGAAAAATGAGAATTAGTTTCACAGAGAGACTTCAATTTGCTTGTAGTCCAGATATACTGTACCCGGGATCAACATTCATATCTGTACTAGATATTGTGAACTATGTCCACTTTGTGGTTTGGACAGTAAGCTTTTAGATATCACTACCACTTCATTCAGATCAAGGATCTGACAACTTAAATGTGCCAGATAATTTTTCACTTTGGGCAATGTGTACCACAGACAGGGCCAGGACTTTGCATCTAGTGAAGATTGTGTTTCATTTCTTAAGCTTCACATTCTGTCCTGATGATTTACATGTGCCATCTCTGTGATGTTGTTGGATTGGACTCTCACTAGATGACTGTACAGTGCATTATGGATACCAATTTCCAGCAGGCTGATTAAAAACCTGAGCTCCAGGATTCAGACATTCAGTCTGTATTTATTGAAGTAACCAATGACTAATGCATCTCTTGTTTTACTATGGGGCAGCAAATAGTTAAAAAAGCTCTTCTTACAGATACTTAAAAGCTCATTGTGATTTGACAGGTTTTTTAATGCTGTACTTATGTCAATAACATTATTCCTAAATACTGTTAAGAATGTTCTAAATACTGATGGTCATTAAGATGCAAATAAATATATTTTTTAATTTTATGCAAATTCATTGATTTGAAAATGAGCCAATTAGACTCAAGTATTGTGTTTGATTTACTCAGCTTCTAGTCAGTACATTTGCATAAAATGTGCATTTCATTTTCATAAACATGGAACTTACAATGTAATTAAAAAAGATAGCTGAAGACGTTGTCCATGAAGGAGCAACCTGGTTTATGCCAGCAGACGGTTGGACCTGGCTCAAAAAATACAGGTCTTCAACTACCGACACAGGATATTCAGTGGATTAATGACGCTGTGAAAGGTGACCTTCCAAGAACTCCTTTCAGTAGACTAAAAGTGTAATGTCCCCATTCAGATGACTGTGATACTATAAGACATGACAGTGAAATATTCAACCCTGTACATATTATTAATTTCCTGTTTCATTACCTTGTCTGGGTAGGATTTTGAAAAACCCTTTGTGTTTATTAAGAAGTGGTCCAATCTTTCTCTTTGTATGAGTTATGAAATCAGAATATTTTCTAGAATGAGCTTCATGGTTCACAATACTTGAAAGGGCATATTCATGCAGAGCAAAGGGGAAAGCACAATGACTTGAGCATCTTACAAGTGTTTTAGCAGATGTGGTTGGCCTAATAAAAAAAAATCTGTTTAAGCATGCCTTTTCAGCTCTGCTTATCAGGATTTTTGAATGACACAAGAACTCCAAAACTTGCTATAATGGGAACATATACCATTTTAGAAGATAACAGATATTATGATTGCTTTGAAAATAAGATGTTGCAGTGTAATGTTTTTTTGTGCCATAAATATTTAAATTTGGTTGCTGATAAATATAATAAAATATCATCTCCTTTGCATATATCTTTTACATGTCACATACTGCTGTGATAGTTCCTCTAGAAAAAATCCTTAAGAAAACCCTAACACTGAACTTTTATTTTAGACCATTTATAATACAGTTGGAAGCATGGTTTTATCTGATAAAAGCAAAAAAAACCCAGTGTAATCTTAGAGTCCTTCCAGTTCTCATCTTGGACAGCAGAACATTTAGCCTTTATGTTGTTAAGAATAAAAAAGAAGAACCTGCAGACCATACTGTAAATTAAACCACTCTAACACTATGTACACACATGCAATAATTGTCGTTGGAAAGAATAATTCACAATCCTTTCCAACAACAAACCACTGCATGATGCATGAACGAGTCCTGTAAATACAGACCGTTCTGTTCTATGGAGTTAAGGGGGAGAACAATGGAGCGGCACCCCGCTGCGCTCTTTCCCTCTTCACTTCCATTACCATCGTTCGTCGTCCATCGTTTGTGAATTGGCCAGGACGGTCGTTCGGACAATGGACGACAAACACTGCACATATGCAAGATTCTTGTCTGATATCAGCCCTGAGCCGAATATCAGACGAGAACCATTGCACGAGTGTACCTAGCCTAACAGATCAGATAACCAATATACAAAATGGAAGCGATATCATTTCAAGGTGGCAAGTGGGCAAGTTACAACAGACAATGATGGCAGATGGGACATTGATTGTGTGAAGGTAATTCCAAGTAAAGCAAAACACATCTGCAGAGTTCTGTGGCTCTTACAATATAGAAGAAACGTCAGTTTATGCTATATTCACATTGTATACAGCTTGTGGATACATTTTATTTTCTTTATTTAGACATAAACATCCGTTTTATTTGCTATTGTTTATTTTATTAGGTTCATAAGATGGCCGTTGACCGGGACAGTGTGATCCTGGCTTCCACTAGCTAACAACGTCAGTGCCTCTGTTGCACTGACATCTCAACCAGTGTTGTCATCCATGCTCAGTTCACCTCTGTAAAAGCCTGTCTTGTCCACCATTCATCTCTTAGCATGTAATACCATGTGTGGTAAAGGATCACATGTGCATGCATGAGAACTAGTGCTGCAGGAGAGCAGACATAAAAACTAAGGGGGGACAGCTGACTCTTGGTAAGTGTAAATCCAAAATGGTGGATCAGAAGGAGAACAGCACAAGGAAAAATTTGGGGGCAAGGTAGGTATATGTAGAACTTAAAGTGAAAGAGAGAAAGGCATGTAGAAGATCATCTTTAAGGTTTAAGAAGAATTTGCCAACAGATGTTTATATATAAAACTGCATTTATTTATAAGCTTAAAACATTACCAGTTAAGCTAGAAAATTCGGAATTTCAAGTATTGGAACAACAGATAGTTCAACAGATGACACGGATGCCTAAAACGGAGATAGAGAGAAATGTTACAAATCTGATAAAAAAACCAAGATAGAAGCAATCTTTAAAGTGCAGGTAAATCATCATATTGAACTTCTCCTATTTGTTCATTGGTTTATTAAAAATGAAAATTGTTTTGTTATCTACATCCATTAAAACTGAAAAAATATATGTTATCATGTTAGAAATTCAGAGCTGTCCTTTGCACACTTCCAGTGTTATATCAAGGAATCCAATTAGTGTTTCACACCCTTCCCACTATTAGAAGATTTAAAATTGAAGTACAAACAAGAGATGTTTGCTAAGTAAGCAAAGACAGAAGCTTCTGGGTGACAGCTGCACTGATGGTGAGCAACAGAATTCTCCCTTCTACGGCTGTCTCTGAACAAGATATGACAAAACCATGCATTATGGCTGACCAACACTAACTGAAGGGAACTGTGTCTTTTTCATAGATAACTTTACATTCTAAATAAGGAAAGTAGGATCACTATATGGGCAAGAGTGCGAGACAGTGTTAAAATTGAAATAATTAAATGTTATTCCAGACTGAAATTCCTCTTAGAAAAATGAAAAGGCGAGTTTCCAATATCAAAATAGCCCCATAGTTAGTTTCTTAGTTAAAAAAGCAGCAGCTTCATAAGCCAATACTAGACTGGCAGCCAAAATAACTTCATAACATACAGTGCTCAACCCAGAAATTTTTTTAAG